>NC_088702.1:2930000-3139723 GCF_028017835.1 Emys orbicularis
TTACAATGGGGTGGGCCTCTGCCAGCTAGCACCGAGGGGCTCCAGGGTCGCAAACGCCCACCTCCGTCCCTCCCAGCCCCTCTGGCTGAAGCAGGGAAGAGAGCGTGCTGCTCCTCGCCCTTCGTCCCTGTCCTCTGACGGACGGGTCCCCGCGGGACAAGTTGCAGCTGTTCGTTGACTTGCTCCAAATTTCTTTACGTAATCGATTGGCCTCGGCTCCGCGGGACACATTAAAGGGGAAATGAAAAGCATGGCGGGGGGAGGGAAACCCAGAGAGACGGTGACGGTTCTGTCCTTGCAAGAGCCTGCGATTGCCCAAGGGTTACAGCTAGGTCCCCAAGGGCAGAGATGTGACACAGGCCAAGCTTGGCCACGCATTAATGAAGGGAAAGAAAAAAAAAAAGGCAGCTAGCGGATCTAGGTTCTGTGCAGACTCCCAGCTTGAGGGGGACAGCTTTGGGTTAGCGGGGCTTGTGGTAGCAGGCTAAAAATAACCCTGGGGCTGTGGCGGTGCCAGCGGAGGCTCGGGGAAGCAGGGGGTAAGGTGGGCTTGAACTCAGTGACTAGCCCAAGCCTCTGGCAGTACCGCAGCGTCCACAGAGCTCTTCTGAATGCACTCACGCAAGCCCTGCTGCCACCAGGCTGTGCACCCGGGCTCGGAGACTCACTGCCCGCTGCAGCGTAGACGTACCCTCGGGGCAAGCGCTGCCATATCCTTCATCCGCATCACCTCCAGCCCACACAGGGGTCTGTGATTAGAGTATGGGGCTTGGCATCAGGACTCCTGGGTTCCCTTCCTGGTTGGGGGGGGCTAATAGTTAGAGCAGGGGGCTTGGTGTCAGGACTCCTGGCCTCTGTCATAAGGTCCGGGAGGGGAATGGGGTCTAATGGGAGTTTTATTCCTAGCTCTGACTCCCCTGGACCCGAGGCGCGTCACTTCCCCTTTCTGGGCCTGTGTTCCAACGCTGGCTCTGACTCCGGATCTCCCTCACCGTCAGCCTGGTGCTCGTCCTGGCACAGCCTCAAGCTAGGTTCTCTGATCTGCCTCCAGCCTTTCCCGGGGAGCCTGCCCCGGACTTAAACTCTGTCTCTCTGTCCCAGGGGCCCCGTGTGGCGGATGCTGTCTCGTTCCCAAGCCCTCCCGGGCTGCGCCGGAGAGAGCAGGCCCTTTCCAGGGGCAGCCGAAGTGAGAACAGATTAATCACGTTACGAAAGTGTGAACATTCTGTCGCTATTTCCCAACCGGCTGTGGTGCCCATTGTTACCCACCCTGCCAGCCAAGTCCCTGACATATGGGCCGCATTGTGCAGCGCACAATGGAAACACTTCATGCTAATTTAGACACTGGCTCTGGCCTTGATGTCTCCTCCCACAGATTGGGGCAATGGCCCTCACCTAAGTGTTCTTTTGCCAATGGGGGAAAAAAAACAATTTTGCTTCTTGTTCACTTTTCAATGTATTTTTCTTAGAAAGTTTTGCACTGGCCTCAAATCAGTTTCTCTTGCTCGACTATCATAAGGGGATCTGTCCATCTATCTGTCACCACAAGAGGATTGTCTGTCTGTCTGTCTAATATCAGAAGGGGATTATCTATCTATCTAATCTATCTATCTAACTATCCCCACACACCCCCTCTATCTATCTATCTATCTATCTAATATCATAAGGGGCTGTACATCTATCTAATCTTTAAAATGGTTATCTAAGTATGTATCTATCTGACCTGTAAGGTTATTATCTATCTGTTATAACCTATCTGGTTTTTATCTATGTGTCCATCCACTGGCTCTCTCCTTCCTCCCCTCTGTAGTATGTCAGTCTATCACAGGGGTAGTCAATGACTTTTTGTCAAGGTCCAAATTTCTTGGTCAAAGTATAGTCAAGGCCCAGACTCCAGAGATAATAATAATTAATTAATAAGTAAATAAAAAGATTTTGGGATCCAGCCATTCAAAAGCACGGTCCACCTATTGACTACCTCTGGGTAGCATCTCTCCTCCCACCAACAGTCTTTCTGTGTGTGTAATCGTAGGTTGTCTCCAGCACCCGTCACTGTGGTACCTAAGAATTGACTGATGCCAGCTCATTTCATAGCATATAAAGCACCCCGGACAAATTCAACTCCTTCCAAAAGTCATCTCCCCTCTTGGTTTTCCATCATCCAAAAGGCAGGTCAATTCTGGGTGCTCCACTATTCACTATTCTGGATGAAAAGCTGCTGGTAATTCTGTCCATAAACCAGGATTGCCCTGTGCTATTATTATCCAAATTACATTAGCACCCCAAGGCCTCCACTGAGCTCAGGTCCCCATCGTGCTAGGCGCTGTACATACACATAGTGAGAGACAGCCCCTGCCCCAAAGAGACAAGGTGGACCAGGGCTGGGAGGGGGGAATGACTTATGCAAAAATCATCCTGTAGGTCACTGGCAAAACCCAGGACTGACACCGAATCCCCCGCACTACCCATTAGCTCACACTGCTTGCACACTGCAGCATGGATCCTTAGGGCAGAATAGTTAATGGGGGTCCCCCAGGCTGTATCCTACGATGCTAGAGAGAGGGGAGATGTTGTCGCCTTTTGAGATCACACACAGGATTTTCTCCGCAGTCCACACTCTCGTCCTATGGCCTGTGGGTCTGGGAGAGCATGGCTGGACTTGCCTATACGTGCTTCTGGGCGTGTGGATGTCTGGGGGTGGGTGTGTACATACCCATATTTCGGTGTCTAGTTGAGGACTGGCTGGAAAACCAGAATTCCGCTTCATGCAAAAGGCTGCGAGTTGGATGGTTGTTTTCGTGTTGGTGCAGAACAGAGCGGAGAGCGGAGACCCTTTGGCATTTTCTAGGGGAAAGCAGGAAAACAAGAGCACCCCAGGGTAGCTGGCAGCGCTGTGGGTAGTACAGTCAGCTGGGATGTAGAAACCCAGGCTCAAGTCTCTGCTCCGAGCCGGGACTCAAACCTGGGTCTCCCCCAGGCCTGCTTGAATCGCCAGGCTACGGAGTCTCTCATTCGTTTGCTGACCCACTGAACAGTTCATTATTGACACGAAGGGGAACAGCTCTGGCACAGGGGGACTAGCCTTTTAGGGAGCGATAGGCCCGGCCCCACTTGTGAGCCACTTAGCTCATCTCCCCAGGTGGAGACAATGAGCAAAGTCCTAGGGCAGGCCAGACACCCAGGCCTCTGGGGAGAAGATAAAGCAGGGGCCTGTGGAGAGCAGAGGAAGATGTGTTGGGAGTTGCTGCTGGATAGAGAGCAGGCAGAGGCTCAGCGGAGCTGGAAGGGTGCACGAGCTGCCCTATACAGAGAGACTCCCCCAGGCGCAGGGCTGGGGGTGCAGCTAGGAGGAAGTTCTGGTGTTTCCTTGTGAGCTTGGTTAATAAACCCAGAATCCAAGAAGGGCTGTAACAACCTGTGAAAGCCTTCGGCGAAGTTACTGGCAAGCCCAAGAAAAGGAAACCGAGGCAACAGCAGCTAGTTTGCAGCCAGACCAGGGTGGTGAGTCCTAGTAGCCAGAACAGGGTCTTGAACCTGCTGAGAGCCCAGGAGCGTGCCCTGACCACTAGACTCTTAACTAGTCTACACTGAGCAGCAGTGGGGGCGGGGGGAGGGCTCTTTCATTCTCATTTTGACCAGAAATTCCATCCTGGACCTAAGGAAACGAGAGACCAAACTGACCCTTCTCTGGGAACAGTCTCGGGTTTGACAAAGCGGCGTTCTTTGCTGGCAATTTGTGGGGGGAAATTCCTGCCCAGCTCTTGTCCATATGCATTCTGAAGTGTGTGTGTGTGTGTGTGTGCGTGCACACTTGCAGGTCTATCTTGCATCCGTGCACTTGTACACGCTTGCACGACGGTCTGCATATGCACCGCTGTGCATCCGTGTGTGTTTGCAACAGCGGGTGCATCTGATCTGCGTGCCGGCTTGCTGGTTGGCACGTCTCAGTCTGAGTCGAGTGGTTTCTCCCCCTCCGTGTCCTTCTGCCGCATCTAGAAGAGGCCCTTGCCCCCTGTGCGGGGGCTCAGCACCCAGGTGTGTCAATGTGCAGCCTCCCCAGGAGAAGCCGGTGCAGTCACAGGATTGTTTGCACACTTCATCCTCCCAGCCAGAGTCGCAGTGCCGTCGGCATCTGGGCCCCCCACGACCCAGCCAAGAATGAAAGGTGTATGTCGACCAGGTTCCCACCCAGCACAGACAGGCCTGGGGAGAGGGGATGGGAGCTCAGAGAGGAACCCCCGTCTGCTCCATCCTCCCGCACTGGGATCTGGGTGCAGTGGGCTGTGCCCTGAGGATGGAAGTTTGGCATTTTGTGTGCTGCTTCCAAGAACATCCGTTATATGATCTCCCCAGCGCTTATCGCCTGGCATGAGCCATGGGCTGCTGCATGGCAACAGTGGGAGGGTGTCTTACTAAACATCCAGGACATGCTCTTCACCCTAAAGCTCTGCCTCAGTTTCCCTGCAACCAGGGACTCTGTCCAGGATCTGGGGCCAGCACGGAGCAGATTTGTCTTTGTGCTGAATCAGGAGAGCCAGGGTAGGCAGCAAAAGTGCCTCTTCCCATCTTGGTGGTGGCAGGGGAGCATGATCAGTGTCTTCCTTGGTATATTCCCCTCTCTTGCTGCCACGCCGCCCTCCCCCCCCCCCCCCAGGCCAGGAGGAGCTGGGCTGAGATCGGGCTCCCTTGTGACAAGGATTGTGCATGTCGATTAACGCAGCTGGGTAACGAGGGAGGGCCAAGCCGGGCCCCTCCTGTCTAGAGCCAGCTGAGAGTTTTGTAGTGAAAAGTGAGTTTTATGCAAAATGACTTTTTCTCCCCAAAGAAGAGTTGGGCAGAAAAATGCAAATTTGCCCACCAAACTTGCAGAGGGGTTTGGGGGTGTCTTTTTTTTTTTTTTTTTTTACTAAAAACGAGAACATTTCCGTACCTTATTTTTTTATTTTCAGAAACAGAACATTTTTGCCACAAGCCAATTTTTTTAAAACTAAAAACAGGTGGTTTTTTTTTATATTTAAAACAAAGACTTTTTTCAAGAAATGATAGTTTCAGGGGACATTCTGGTGAAAACCAAATGCCGTCATTTGTTGAATTCCCTGTGAAAAGCCAGCGGCATTGTCTGCACAGCTCCCTGCCTCCGTCACCACTGGGGGGGGGGGGGGGAGGAAGGATTAGCTGGAGGTGGCAACTGACACACACACACACACAGGTCTGATCTCCATGGAATTACACACACACACTGATCCTGTGCTGACACGCCCCTGCACACCCCATTGAGGCCAATGGGGTGTCAGTTTGGGCAGGATCTGACCTTCCCTCGTCTATTTGTTTTTTGGGGGAGGAAGGGGACCCCTCTTCCAGTCTAGCCCAGAGACATCTTCCCCGTCTCCCCTGTTTCTGACAGGTCCCTATGGACCTCAGCTATGACTCTCCAGTGTCCTTGGTTAGCAGGTGTGGCTTGTATTCCCTGGGGTGGCCGACTCTCTGCTCTGAGTCTGCAGTGCCCTCTGCTGGTCTCTCAGACGAGACACCTTCTCTCTAGGTCTCTGTTGAGTGCCAGGCCTTTTGGTGACTATAACAACACTGGTTTCAGAGCGGGAGCCGTGTTAGTCTGCAGCAGCAAAAACAACCGTAGAGACTAACCCATTATTTTGGGCATAAGGCAACTCCCATCTTTTCATGTGCTGTGTATTTATACCTCTCTACTGTATTTTTCCCTCCATGCATCTGATGCAGTGGGTTTTAGCCCATGAAAGCTTATGCCCAAATAAATGTGTTAGTCTCTAAGGTGCCACAAGGACGCCTCGTTGTTTTTATAATAACACTGTTCACCATCTCTCTCTCGTAGATCTCAAAGCATTTTCTGAGGGTCGGGCAGCCTACCGTCATTTTTACAGCTGCACAGAGACTTGCCCAGGGCGGCGGCAGAGCCGGGAAAAGAACCCAGGAGTCCTGAGCCCCCTGGCCTTGCCCCACTGATGACTTATATAGCACTGCGCCAGGTGCTGTACAAATATAGAGATGGGCTCTGCCTCAAGGAACTTACAAGAAGATTACAGCCAACAGGTGGTTACAGCCAACATGGGGAGCACAAGGAAAAAGGGACCCCGAGACGTACCGCTTCAGGGAGGGTAATTAACCATTGGATCAGCTCCCCAAGGGGCGTGATAGAGACTCTAAATTGAGCCGAAATGTCTTTCCAAAGGGTCAGGCATTTGCTATCGTGACCCCATCCCATCTAAGGCTAGGTCTACACTGCAGCAGGGGTCCGACCTAAGATACGCAACTTCAGCTACGTGAATACCGTAGCTGAAGTTGCGTATTTTAGGTCGGCTTACCTAGCGGTGAGGACGCGGGAAAGTCGACCGCTGCCGCGCTGCCGCCGACTCCGCTGCCGCCTCCTGCCGAGGTGGATTTCCGGAGTCGACGGCAGAGCGATCAGGGATCGATTTTACCGCGTCTTCACTAGACGCGGTAAGTCGATCCCCGATAAACCGATTGCTACCCGCCGGATCGGCGGGTAGTGAAGACAAAGCCTAATAAGCAAAGGAGCTTAGCCCCAACATGTCTTTTCATGGCACCTCTTCTGTTATGGCGTCCACCATGCGTGTGAGGTCCTGAGGGCAGAGAGCACGGTCTGCAACATAAACCCCCAATCCCTCTTTCTTTACAAACTCAGCACTGCTAAGCGGGGCCATCAGGACCCCCGGAAACCTGCCTCCCGCCCCCAGTGGAGACCCCTTGGTCTAAATAGTAATACATTAGTTCAGCCACTAGCTACTGGGCTCCATAGTGTCACGTACACAGTAGGGAAGAATTAATCCTCCATGGCGGGAATCATCGGGGTCAGACTAGATGGTCCATAGCTTGGAGATCGAAGCACATGGGACTTAGCTCATCTCTGCTAGAGGTGCCAGATTCCCTGGGCCTGGCAGGAAACAGTTTCCCAGCCCATGAAAAAGGTTTGAGATTTCAGAATTTTTCCCCATCCCAAATTGGGACCAAAAAAGTCAAAATCTCAGATTTCCGCAAACCGACAAACCAAAAATTGTTCCCGTCTGGACAATTGAAACGTCTCATTTGGATCATTTCAAAACATCTTGTTTCAGTGTTGACCTTTTTTTAAAAAAAGTCTAAATTTACTAAAATTTCAAAACAAAAAGTCAGTTTGGCTCAAAAAACCAAAACGACAAACCGGGACCTTTCAACACTTTCTAAACTTTCCCCCCAAAAAACTTCCAGGCAGGAGATTCATCAAAACAAACCCTGTTTTGCAAACAGTTTGGGGTGTTGCTGAATCGGCATTTTGGGGGGCCAAAAAACAGTTTGTCAAAAAATTCTATTCCCGATCCCGTTGAATTTCAGTGCTGTGTGTATGTGTGTGTGTGTGTGTGGTGGTGGTGGTGGGGGGGGGGTTCATAGTTCAATTCCTGGCTCAGACCCTCTGTTTCCGATTCCAGCCGGAGCCCTGACTGCCCTTTGCCCACCGAAAGCTCCTTCAGTGACCCATCATTTTAAATTTGGATTATTTCTAGCATGGCAGTGCCCCGAGCCCTCAGTACCGATCAGGGCCCTATTGTCCTGGGTGCTGCACAGACACATGAGAAGACACAGTCCTGCCCCAGAGAGCTTACTCTACACGTAGAGGGGGTACCGTGATCCCATGACTGGGAAGAGAAGCAAAGGGACGTTAGATGATTCCCAGGGGGAGTCTGTCGCAGAGCTAGGAACTGAATCCATTTCTCCTGGGAAACCGGGCAGCAATGCTAATGGGCTGCTCCCACCGAGACAGGCTGAAGTGACCGATTCTGGCCAGCCTGGATAAACCTGTACCATGCTGCTCCCATACCTGCCCTAATAGCAATTCTCCTTCTCGGCCACAAGAGGGAACCGGTCGCCAGCACTATGGGTCCTCCACTGCCTGATCTGCAACCTGGGCAGGGCTCTGCCCTTGCTGCTGTTTCTAACCTGAGCTGTGACCCTGGGCCTTAGCTCGCTCTGCCTAGGGGGTTCCCAGCACAGCCAGCCCGCCCCGCTGGCCCCCACTAGTCTCTGCTGCCCTGGTGGGGCTCCGGCGGGATATTTCGATGGTGCCGGGGGAAGATGGGCCAGGCTGGAAGCTGGAATCCCATCTCCATCCACAAAACTAGGGCAGCACAGGCCTCTGACCGTGCTCCCGCCTTGCCCTGGAGAGACACCCCCCATTAGTAACTCAGACCCGCCAAGTTCCTTAGGCCCCTAATATCCATGGGCCTAAATACCTGTGAGGATCTGGGCCTCAGTCAAGACTTGCCCCTTCTCTGCTGAGACGCGGGAGCCGGGCTGGGAGCCACCAGCCGTTTCACGTGGCAAAGGCCACCACATCGTTTTTGGGAAGCCGTGTGGCCTAGTGGGTAGACCAAGGGCTCAGATTATCTAGGTTCTAGTCCCCGCCTGCTGAATCACCTGGGACAAGCCATGTCACTGCTTTGTGCCTCAGTTTCCCCATCTGTAAAAAGATCATTGTTTTTTTTAATGATTGATTGGAGAAGAGAGAGGAGCTGTGAACAGAGAAAAGATTTGCAGTTCTGCGAGGGGCGTGGGGCTGGAACAGGGAGTGGGGGGGATTCCTGAGTTCTGCTCCCAGCTCTGGGAAGTTGTGGGGTCTAGTGGTTTAGAGCAGGATTCATGGGCTCCGACCTTGGGTGTGAGAGGGAAGCGTTCGGTCAGGGGACTGTGAGCAGGATCCTGGGTTCTCTCCCCTACTCTGCAGCAGGTTCCCTGTGTGACCTCTCGTCCCTGCTCTGTGCCTCGGTTTCCCTGGATGTATGGAGGAGATGAAGCTGTAGGGGGAAGGGAAGGAGGAAAGCTGGAGATGTCAGGGTCAAAACACCAGTTTGAGGGGACACTAGCGCGGTGGCCCTGACAGCACCCAGGCCGAGGGGCCCATGAACAAGCGAAGGCAGGAGTTCGACCTTGGCGCTCTGTCCCTGGGAGATGGAGGAACAGGACAGAGAGGCCTCCCTGTGTCCCTTCTCCTTACCCCTGCTCAGGAGAAGGGGCTGAGCTCATGCCCTGGGGATGGAGTTGGGCCCAGCTGCCTGCAGGAGCACTCCCCAAACCTGAGGGGGCCGTGCCGCTGGGAGAGGTGGGGGATCCGTGTAAAATCACGGGGCAGAACAATGAGCCCCTCCCCAGATGGCGGAGCCGCTGCTGAGGATCCCAGCTGGCTGGGAGTTCTCCTGACAGGCCCATTAATCACCTCTGCCTCCCGAGCGAGCGGCTGGGACGGGGCAGCTGGGTTGTGGGAAGCCACATCCGGCTCCCCAGACAATCTCCAAGGGCTGTTGGGTAGCAAGGGCCCGATCCTCCAAGGCGCTATGCCCACCCAGCGCACTGAGCTTTCTTGTGAATCTGCTCCCAGCTCGCTGTCTCTCTGTGCCTCAGTTTCCCCTTGGCTGGGGATAGTGATCCTGCCTCGTCTGTTACATTGTGTGCTCTTTGTATCAAGGACTGTCTGATACAAATGACGCAGAGCAATGGATATGGACGGGGTTGGACAGGAGGCAGCTAGGGCGGGGGGGAAGCCTGTGGCATCTCCTCATTTGCCCTGCCAGCCCAGCCCCATCGGCCTAGACTCTGTGCCCAGGCTGAGAAGCCCCCTCCCCCCTCCCCCGTGCTCCGTTTATAAAGGGGGGGGCTGGGCTGCTGACACAATCCGCCTCTTCCACCCACTCCCCATCTGTCTGCCCCTTCTGTCTGCCTCGCCCTCCCCTGCCCCCACCCTTCCTGAGCTCCCCCCATCTTTTCTCCCCCTCTCTCACGCCTTCCTCTTCCCCATCCCTCCCCTCCACATCTCCTCATCCTCCCCTTTAAGAGAAACCAATCCATTTAAATCCCACCAATGGCGTGGGGCTGAGCCAGGCTCGCTTGGGGATTGGTCGGTGGGGGTGGGGGAAGACGAGCTCCGCCCCCCCTCGGGCCTGTCCCATTGAATAAAAGTGGCCGGGAAGGCGGAGGTTGTAGCTCGTGATTGAGGCTGACGGATGGATGGGGTGAGGGGCTGGACAGGGGCTTTGTGCTGCCCGGTCTCCCCACTGATCCTCCAAGCAGGGCCAAGGGGTTCTTCTAGGCAGCCCCCTCCCCGGGCTCCAGTGCTGCTGGTCCCCTGCTCCGAACAGCCTGGCTGCTGGGAACAAAGCCAGCCACCTCCGGGTCCTGTGCGCAGGACTGAAAGTGGGGGACAATTGTACCCAGGCTCCGAGCTCAGGGCCCCCCCAAATGTCTGTAACGTCTGTGTAACTAAAGTGAAATGTGAGGGGGTGGGGCCCCACGAACGCAATTTACCAGGGTCCCAAATGTCTCTTGACGGGCTGGCAAACGTGGCGTGGTGGGCAACTGGTATGCTGGGGACAGGGAAGCTGGCCCCACGACCTGGGCTGGAGCGGAGGGGTGGCTGGTATGGGACGGGCACACGTGGCCAGAGCAGGATGATTGAATGGGCTTTTCCCACGGCTGATTCCTGTGATCTCCCCCACCCCCGCCTCCTTTAATATCCAGCTGGGGAGAGAGAGATGGGAGGAGTAGGGGGACCTCTGTAGGGTACATGTGAGGACACCCAGGCACAGTGTGTATCCACCTATCCAGAGCCTAGCACGCTGCTGCGTCTGTCGGCCTATCAGTCACCTAAACACCCCTATCTACCCCTCTAACCCGTACCCCCACCTTCCCTATGACTCTCCGCTGCCTAGCTGGGGCCTGTAATTTTGCCAGCTTTCTCCCTATGCCTATAGACATATACACATGTATATCGTATATTACGTGTATCTTCTGTCCATTCAGGTGCTGGCATCTATCTATCTATCTATCCCCATCCACCCCCTCTATCTATCTATCTATCTGTCTATCTATCTATCTATCCCCAGACACCCCCTCTATCTATCTATCTATCTATCTATCTATCTATCTATCTATCTATCTATCTATCTCCATACACCCCTTCTATCTGTCTATCTATCTATCTATCCCCATACACCCCCTCTATCTATCTATCTATCTATCTATCTATCTATCTATCTATCTATCTATCCCCACACACCCCCTCTATCTATCTATCTATCCCCATCCACCCCCTCTATCTATCTATCTATCTGTCTATCTATCTATCTATCCCCAGACACCCCCTCTATCTATCTATCTATCTATCTATCTATCTATCTATCTATCTATCTATCTATCTATCTATCTCCATACACCCCTTCTATCTATCTATCTATCTATCTATCCCCATACACCCCCTCTATCTATCTATCTAATCTATCTATCTATCTATCCCCACACACCCCCTCTATCTATCTATCTATCCCCATACACCCTATCTATCTATCTATCTATCTATCTATCTATCTATCTATCTATCTATCTATCCCCATACACCCCCTCTATCTATCTATCTATCTTACCCACCCCTCTGTTCATCTCTGTTACCTACATATCTATTTGTCTCAATCCTGCCATGCTGGCCTCCATCTATTACCTCCATGTCTAACGTGCATTAGCAGGGCCTGTAATGGCAGCAGGTGCCCTCAGCTTTTCCATCTTTGCTCAACACCCGGCCAGGAGAGGCTGGAACTGGAGTAACTGGGAGTTCCTCCCACAGCCCGCACTACTACCCTGCTTTCCACAGCACCCCCTGCTGGGAGAGGCTGGAACTGGAGTATCTGGGAGCCCTCCCCACACACAGCTTGGGCTCCTGCCTCGCTCCCACAGCGCCCCCTGCTGGAAGCGACCAGGACTGGTGTTGCTCCCCTCCACAGCCAATGCTCACATCCTGCACACTACAGCGCCCCCTGCAGGGAGAGGGTAGGGTCTGGGTCTGGCGTAATTATCAGCTCCCCTCAAGCAATGGACTGATGTCCTTCTGCGTCCCAGTGGGGGTAGGCTGGTGCCTAGGTTCAGCCCAGAGAATTTATTCCAAACTTCCCTTGCACTAGTGTCATGTTTTTTTTCTAAAATAAAGGTTTCCTTGAGATGCAACCTAATTCCCCCAGCTGTCCTCTCAAGCAAATAACTGTAAGGGACAGCCACCACCTAAGATTTGGTTATGAGTTTATAGACAGCGAACGTGTCTTTCACCCCCACCCCCACCCCGTTCTAGCTCTCCTGTGCCACCTCCTTGGAGCGCTCATTTCTCCAACCTTTCATCATTTCTGCTAATCTCCTTAGGACTCGCTGCAATTTGTCAGTTCAGGTGCCTGCGGGGAGCGGGGAGGGAGGAGAGCGTATGCATGGTTCAGGGGATAAGTAACCAGGACTTGGAGCTTCTAACAACGGTTTTACATTCACTCTAGCACGGCTCACAATCGGTTGTCATCCGATGGCCCGTGTGGTATGAGTTAGTGGGGTCTCAGACCAAGCATAATTTTTGTCTCTATAAAAATAATGGAACATGTGTGAAGTGGGGAGAGGGGGAATTTTCTGAATGTAACAACCCCACACATCACCTTTTGGCTGGGCTTGAATACAGGACCCTCAGTAACAACAACAAAAGCATAAAGAGGTGCTGGGGCCTAGTGGTTAGGGCGCAGCTCAGGAGAGCTGGGTTTTCCTCCCGGCACTGACATTGAGAACAAGTGTAATCCCTCCTGCTTTGCTGTGCATTACCCAACGGAGGATGTCAGGAGGAATGATTGATTTATTATTGCGGTAAGTAGCACAGTGGCACCAAGAGACCCCACCGAGATCGGGGGGCCTGGCACGCCAGACGCCATCGGTCAAAGATTCACGTTTTTGGTTAAAAAATTGGTTTGTTTTAGAGAACTGTAAAATGTTCAGATTTACATTAACCCCCCCACACACACACCAAAAACCAACCAGCCACATCTTTCTGTGAGCAGTTCCAATGAAAATGGAAAAAAAACCCTAAAAATTCCCCACATTGAGAACAATGGAGAATCCTCATTGAGAACAAGGGCCATTGCCCCCATTGAGAACAATGGAGAATCCCCACCATTGAGAACAAGGGCCACTGCCCCCCATTGAGACCTATGGAATATCCCCCCATTGATATCAATGGCCATTGCCCCCCCATTGAGAACTATGGAGAATCCCCCCATTGAGAACAATGGCCACTGCCCCCCCATTGAGAACTATGGAGAATCCCCCCATTGAGAACTAGGGGAGTTGCAGGGTGCAAGCACCATGAGTAAATCTGGCCCTTCGGTCAGCATGCCACAGCTGCCCTGGTTTTTTGCCCCGTCATTTACACCAGCACACACTGGCTGTGGAATACAACCTCTCTGAACTGGGGGCGTCTACACCCACTTTGGCCCTCACTCCCTGCTGCAAAGGATGACCCAAAGTTCAGGGCAAGGGATGGGTGCATCAGAGCCCAGACTAATGGAACTAGGTGCTTGGGCCAAGGCTGCTCCCTGGGGGAAGGACTTGCAGGATTGGGCTTGACCCTGCAAAACAGAAATGAATGGAACAGCTGAAGCCCCTGATTGAATCCAGGGGCCCCCGGAACCTGCAAACTAGCCCAGCACGCCATGGGGTCAGTCTCCATGGCTCCATTTGCAGGACAGAAGCCATGTAGGGTGACCAGATGTCCTGATTTTATAGGGACAGTCCCAATATTTGGGGCTTTTTCTTATATAGGCTTCTATTCCCCCACCCCCACCCCCATCCTGATTTTTCACATTTGCTGTCTGGTCACTGTAAAGCCAGGAGTGGTGCCATTGAAGTCAGGCAGCCATAGTAAATATTTGCAGGATCGGGGCCCTTATTTTCTGCCATCAGTCATTATTTTCAGCCTGTGGGGGTCTCTCTCTGTGGCTTTACCCCCATCTTCCCCCTTCGCCTCCAACCCTCAAGGGACTTAACCATGCAGCAGGCCGGACACACCGATGCCCAGGGACTGCGCCAGGTTAGGAATCCATCTCCTTCGCCCTCCCCTCTTGCTTGTGAGAAAATCACAGGAAAGTCGCGTGCAATAATTTCAGGCCTCCCCCCAGCTGAAATCTGGGAGGGCTGGATGGCCCCTTCCTCTGCCAGGGATCTTAAAAAAAAGAAAGCTGCTAGACAATGCTCTTCCCTCCCCCCGTCGCCTGCTCTTTCCCTTTAACACCGACACACTACAACAAAATGCGGGGGGGCTCTGGGAACTTCATCTCGGAGACAATGGGAGCGCTGGAGGGAGAGGGAACCGGTTCCTAGAACAGCCTGGGGGGGCCGGGCTCCGGGACTGGAGTTCACACACACACACACACACACACGCAGGCTGGCAGGGGAATCTGCAATTTCCCAGCCGGAGTTGTTTATTTTTTACCCTTTGCAGGCGGCGCCAAGTGAGGGGAGCCGCAGCCTGGGACACGCAGGGCATTTCCCGGGGATTTGCGCCGGGGGGAGTTTGGAAGCGACGCTTTTTGCTTTCCCAGTTGCTGGTGTTGCGAGGACGAAAGTGTGTGTGGGGAGGAAGACAAAGCCCACAATTCAAGTGCAGTTGTGTGTGTGTGTGTGTGTGGGGAGCTAACAAAAGGCAAAGGACGTTACAAAAGAGAAACTGCGTCCTGCGTTGGAATCGAATTGGCCGCTGGCTGGGCTGGGCGCTGCAATGGTGAGTGAGAAATACGGTGTGAAGCCTGCTTGAGCGTCGGAGCAAAGTTTGCAGCCACCCCCCGAAAATGCCAAGCGGCAGGGCAGGCTCCTGCTCTCCCATGGTCGGGGTGAGCCCCACGCAGGGGGGGGGGGGAGCTTTACAAGAGGAGATTCGTCCTTAACACGGGGGGTGGATTGTTTGTGGGCTTGTAGAATGGGCATGATTTTAATTGTTGCTTCCCCCCCACCCCCCAACACAAAAAGGCCTTAGAAGCCCGGGACTTTCCTGGGGTTGTGGCCAGGTGGGGAATGCATGTGGTGGGGAAGAGCTGGGGGATGGAGAGGGAAAGATTTTTTTTTTTTAAGGGGGGATCCTGATCAGATGAACAGCGGGCTGTTATTTATTTCCCACCTCTTCTGTGTGTGTGTGTGTGGTTTATTTTGTTTGTACGGGGGGGGGGGGCATGGTACATGGCTCATTTCCTCGCTCCCTGGCCTTTGCAGATGGAGCATTTTCAAGAGGGGGGGGGGGTTGTCTGCAGGCTGCTGGGTCCCTTTTGAATGATCAAAACCACCCTTATATTGTGTCCCCCCCCCACCGGGTGGAATAGATACCACATGCATTGTAGGTGAGGCTGGAGGGATCAAAGTGGGGACACGGGATCAGGGGAGGAGGGGGGACGTGGTCTGAGTATATTCCGATGTCATTTTTTGGGGGGGAGGCTTTGATTTAAAAATAATTTGCCCTGGAAAAATGAAATGTGAAATTCATGGTGTGAATTTAAGTGCCTGCCAGGTGGAAAAACGAGGAGGTGTTTGAGACCCTCCCCCCATACAGAAAAGCTGGGTGTGTTTTAATGTCTGGGTTATCCATGCGGTGTAGGGCTGGTCTGTGCATGATTATAGCTGCACAGTGCAAGCCTCAGTGCAAAAAGTGGCACGCGCTGGTGTAAACAGTGGTGTGCCCCCATCCAGGTGAAATCAGGGTAAGCCATCACTGGTGTAAATCACCTTTTTTTTTTTTTTTACACTAGCGCTAGTGTGTCTACACTAGGGCTTTGCATTGGGGTAACTACATCAGTGCAAAAATTCCCCAGTCTAGACAAGACTTGAATGCCCCTGTGGTGCAGAGGGGGAATTTCTCAGAGCTGGTGCAAATTCAGAAAACCCTAGTAGCCTCATGTATCATTGCAGGATTTGTGCAAACGAAAGATGGTGACCTGACCTGGCCTGGCGACTGGGCTAATATCACCTTGATTTGGGGCAGGCTGGGGGACTTTGTAGCTTTTTCACCCGGGGTGATAGTCCCCTTTTTTGAGGCAGTAGCAAAAATAAGTTTTGATTGGGGGTGGGGAGAGGTGTGAATGTTTGATGCTCCTAGTCACATTCACTGGGATCCGCCTGTCATGCTTCCCTCTGGCAGCTTTGCTCGCCCGGATCTGTGAGAGCGAGGGGCTGGATTCTCATCCCGCTTGCACCAGCCCTACCCCGGTGCACCAAAGTTAACTACTAAGGAGTTACTCCCGATTTACCCCAGGTGTGAGACCAGAATCCGGCCCCAGGTCTCTGTCTGGGTTGGGAAGCTTTTCTCATCCTGGAAGGGTGTGTGAGTTGATTTCCCCTTCAGGCCTTGAAGTAATAACTGAAGAGGAGGTTTAAAAAAAAATTAGCTTCACCAGGCCGCTGGGGTTGGCTATTGCTTAATCACAGCAGTTCTGGATTGTGTTGGGACTGATCTGGGCTCGGAGGCAGCCGGAGCTGATCCTGATCTCCCTTAACACCAGCGCGACTCCCCTGGAGTTACTGCTGCTCTGTGCTCCGAATCCCTCTGACTTAATGAACAGATAACTTCGTTTCGATGAGGAGATGGCTCCTTTTCTGGCTGGGAGGCTCAGGGGAGCCTGGTTGCCTGGGGTGTTTCGTTTGTGGCGCTGCGGACGGGAAGAATAGTAATCCAGGGTTCAAGTGATGTCAGAGGCCTTCAAGCAAAACTCTACTGAACTTTAGTTCATGGATTTCAAGGCTGGAAGGGATGCGTCCTATCATCTGGCCTGACCTCACGCATTATACAGGCCAGAGAACATCACTCAGTGATTCTTCTATTAAACCTACGAGCATGGGGTGGAATTTGCTTTCCGGGGGAGAACTAGTGACCCTGGCCTGGCCTGGCCTGGAAGAGCTCCGTGCTTGTGGCATTGCTAGTGAGCTGTAGGTGAAGCCCTAGCTTTGGTGCGCGTTCATGCAGAGGAGAGATGACCAAGGCTTGCAGGGGGGCTGGAACTAGGGGGGCAGCCTGGCTGGAAGTGGTTTCCATCCTGTGCAGGGTTTACAGTTTGGTTCAATGGTTCTCAGCACCCCAGCGAGACCCAGTGTCCCAGCGCCCCTGAACGCTTGTTAAATCAAACGCAGAGCTCCGGTTACCTGCCTTGGGGAGGCGAGGAACCTGCAAAGGCAGGGAGCCGTGGCGTCTCATGGCTCAGCGAGGGTCCCACCAAATGCGCTGCGGAGAGGAGATGTGTGGCGTATTAGAGGGGAGAAATGGTGAGCCTTCTATGAGTGGCTGCATGGTCTAGGGGGTAGGGCACTGGACTGGGAGTCAGGAGACCTGGGATCTGTTCCTAACTCTGCCGCTGCCCTGCTGTGCCCTCTGTGCCTCAGTTTCCCTTCCTGCCCTTTGCTGGGCTTGTCTCTTTCGAATGGAAGCTCTTTGGGGCTCTTAGTGTCTCACTGTGCGTGCAGCGCCATGGGTCTCTGATCTTCTGTGGGGGTCTTTGAGCTCGACTGTAAGGTTCATCCTGTGGAGACGCAAAGCAGGGAGTTATGAAGGTGAATCCGTTGCCAAAGGCACATGGGCTGCGTGAATCGCGGGAGCGGGAGGAGAGCAAATAGGCTGCTTGTGTGCCTAGACCTGGGGATCCTGCAGGCTGCTACGCTGCTTATTTAGGGCCTGCCCCTGCAAAGGGCTCCATGCCAGGTGGACCCCTGTCCTATATGACACCCCAGTGACAGGGTCCAATAGGGGCCTGACTCGTCATTGTCCTGCCCTTTGTGTGGTTGTCTGCAGCCGTGCGAAGGGAGCATATCGCTCTTGTGATCTGGTAGCATGGTTGTCTGCAGCCGTGCGAAGGGAGCGTATCGCTCTTGTGATCTGGTAGCATTCTGCGCTCCCTTTGCACGGCTGCGGATGACTGCCCGTGGTCCGGCGTAGGCAGCCTCCTGGCCAGATTCTGTTTGCAGCGTCACAGGTGTAAAGCCAGAGCGAATCCATCAATGCGGCTCTGGATTTGCACCAGCCTAAACTGCAAACAGGATCTGGCCTCCTGCGCTCTAGGCGCCTTCGAAGGCATGTTCTGCGTTGCCCCGTAGGTGCAGTCTCACCCTCCGTTCTCCCCGCCGCCCGAGCACGTTGGTGGACGAGTCCCGGGGTGCGGGAGCTGTAATTATGGCCGCGTAACATTCCAGCCCTAAAACTGCACGCAGTCTCGGTGCAAGCGGCTGAGCAGCTGCCGCCAGCTCCTCCAGATGCGACTGGGTCTCCATGGGTGGGAAGGAGGCAGTGTGGTCTGGTGGTTAGAAGAAGGAGCAGGAGTTGGCCCTGCTGGGTTCTCTTCCCGTCTCTGGGGGAGCAGGACTCACCTGAGCGCCATTCCCGGCTCGGCTGCTGGATGGCAAATCACTTTCCCTCTCCGCAACTCTGCCTCCTGGTCGGGGAGATGAGGATAATTCTGACCTGACACCAGGAGCGTGGCGAGTTACTCGGACGCTTGGAGATTCTGGGATTAGAGGTCTGGTGGTTCTGACCAGGCTTGGTTTGTTGGGTGAAGTGAATTTGGGGCAGGGACTGTCACTTGCTAGGTTTGTACAGCGCCTGGCACAGTGGGGCCCAATCTTGGCTGGGACTGCTAAGGGCCACTGAAATATAAATATTTACTAATAGGAGTTTGTAAAGAAACAAAAATCCCCCCACCCCCACGCACATTTGCTTCAGAATGTGTGCCGCTAAAGAGTGTAAAACCTTCCCTCCAGGAAGCCAGCCCCACGTCTCAAACATGAATGGCTTAGCTTTGCCAAGCCTGATGGGCAAGTGGGTGCTGGCCTAGTTCTTGGCAGGCCTGGGTTCAAATCCCTCGCCACAGACTTCCTGCGTGACCCTGGGCCTAGTCTCTCTGTGCCTCAGTTTCCCATCTGTACACTGGGGACAGTAGCCCTGCCCTGCGGCATGGGAGGCGGGGGCTGTGAGGATAAGTACGTCAGACTGCGGCGTGCACAGATGCTAGAGGAATGAGGGTCAGGGAGAGCAGAGATGGGTGCCGGTTAGGATGGGGAAATTGAGGCAAAGCGCCTGGCCCAGGGACACGCTGCGAAGGCGTCCTGGCTGCCTAGTTGCGGGCGCCTTCTCCGCAGTCTCGCTTTGCGGCTTCACGTTCATATACATTATTTCTGCACTGGCTGGTGCCCGGGTCGGGCGTCGGGTGGGGTGGACGCAGAGGTTCAAGTGACGGCGATGGGAGCAGCTGGTCTTCCGTTCCAAGCCTCTGCCCTGTCCTTGGGGTGAAGATCGGGCGGTGTCCCGGGGCTGCTCACTTCCCCGCTCAAGTTGTCTGGGGCTAATGAGGCGGCTTTGCCTGTCCAAGGTTTTGATCTGCAAGGAGGGCTGCTGGGAAGGGGCCGGGGTGGAAAGAGGAGACGCAATGGTCTGGAAGTTGCAGTTGGCAGCGTGCGAGGATGGGCTGAGAGTGAGCCGGTGGGGTGGGGGTGAGCTCTCCATTGCAAACTGTGGGGAGTTTGGGAACTGACGTTATTGGGGGCGGGGAGACGGGGCTGCGTAGGAAACGGGACTTCTCTGCCCCTGCCCGTGGAAATGCCCCGTGTCTGCCCTGCGGTTAGGTTAAGCACGCTGGCCAATGCCATGCTGTTCCTCCTTGGAGCTTGGATCTGGGCCAGGAGGGCATGTTATGACGGGTGTCTCTCTGGAGCGCCTGCTTGTGAATCGGAGAGGGCCCAAGCGGGGTTCTTGCTGCCAGAAGGAGCTGGGGGCTGTTTAACTAGAGGACTGAGATAGGGAAGCGAGGGAGCAAATAATCCAGCCCAGGGCTGCTCTGGGTCTCTTAACCAAAGCTGCCTGTTTCAACCCCTGGCGTGGGTACAAAGCAGGCCCATTTTACAGTGTGATTCGCTTGTGCAAAGTCGCGCCGGGCTGGTGTAACACCCGTGCAAAGGGAGGGCGGAGTGGCTGTGAAAGCACTGTGATTTAGTTGCCTTTTACAGGCAGTTTGCACTGGTGTAAATGAATGCACTAAGTGCAAGGCGTTGGAGAATCGCTCCCCAGGGATTTGCAGTGGTGCACTGCGGCTAAGTGCACCACACGGTTGCTATCTGGATTAGAAGCCGGTTTTCCAGTCCAGTTCTGGTCTCTATGAGGAAAGTTGCACCAGTGTAATTCAATCAGTTTTTAGATAGATTTAGTTAAATTGGTGCAAACCCATGCTTGCATCAGCGTGCCTGTAATTTACTGATTTAAGAGGTTTTAGGTGCATCTGCATTAGGGGATTTGCACTGATTTAACTGGATGGATTTAATATAGATTTTAGTTAAACCAATACAACTTTTCTCATATAGACAAGGCCAAAGGGACCTGGTAGAAAACTCAAACGACCCCTTCCCCCCAAATCCTGAGATAGGCTTAAAATCATGAGTTTTAGGGGGGGAATAATGAAATTGGGGTTCTGGTTTTTGCCTCCCTTGAATCGGGAGGGCTAGAAACATACTTCATGAACTCTCACAATTTTATCCCATGTCTCATAATATTGGTGAAGCCCCTGTGCTTGGAATCACGTGACTGCGTGAGAATCCCAGCTTTTATTTTTTAAAGTAAAGTGTCTAGCTTTTGTGGTTGCAGAGAGAAGCTTGAAAATATGTCCAGAATGCGCCATAAAAGCTCAAAATCTAGCAGGCAAATAAAAAAACCCACAAAGTGTATAATTTAAAAAAAAAGTCTGGCTTAAAAAAAATCACAAATCTCACGCGTTTTGGACCCAACTCAAGATTTTTTGAATACTTGACTTTGGCAATACTAAGTCTTGTAATCGCATGCCTCTGGGAGCTGTGGCTTTCCGAAGAAAACATGGGAAGTGATCAAAGAATATATACGCTAATGAAAACAAAGCCTAGAGAAGGCTGGTCGGGAATGTCGGTTCTCCCCATCTCATAACACAGGAACAAGGTGGAAATTAAACGCTGACAAAAGGAAATTCTTTTTCACCCACTGTTTGATTAGCCTGTGGAACTCACCTCCACAGGAAGTCATTGAGGCCAAGAATTTAGCAGGATCCAAAAAGGGATTGGGTTATCCTTTATATGGATAACATGAATATCCAGGGTTATCGTAATGACTGACAACAAATTTAGGCAGGGACATTAAACCTCGTGCTTCAGGGTTTAAGCCAATCTCTAATAATTAGAGATCATGATTAGACCATTGTGGGGAGGAAGGGGACAGATTATCCCACATCTCTCTAATATGGGGTTCTTACACCTTCCTCTGAAGCAGCTGGTGCTGGCCGCTGTCAGACACAGGATCCTGACTAGATGGACCTGTTCCAGTCTGGCAATTCTTCTGTTCCACCAAAAATTGTGAAACTTGCAACAAAATCATGAGAGCTGGCAGCACTGGGATTGTACCTGGCCTCTGATTCCACGTGTGTGTGTGAAGTTGGGGCGGCAGGGTGTGTGTGTGTTGCAACACCAGATTTCACCGTAAAACCGAGTGGGGACTGCTGCCTGGTTTTTGACGGTGTGAGAGGTCTGGCTGGCGGATCAGAACCGGGAGGCGAAATGCTTGAAGTCTTAAGCTCAGCTGGTTGTATCTGGGAGGGGGTGAGGGCTGGAGGAGACCCAGGGGGGTGGGGAAGAAAGATTTTTTTTTTCTTGGTGTTTGAGCTTCTAGGAGGGAACTGCAAACAATGGAGAGTTAAGTAAATTTTGTTGGTGGCCTCTTTCCAGCTTCTCAGCTGAGGAGAGGTGGGGACGTGGAGCTGGCGTTCAGGGCTATGAATAGCCACAGCTTTCCCCAGCCAGTGAGAAAAGCATCTTGGTGACCTACTTCTCGATGCTTTTACCTGGGAAGGGCTGGAGTTTATCTGCCCGAGTGGAACAGCCGTCTGGTATGCCCTCCCCTCCTCCCTCCCTGCTGGGGTACTTAGGCAACCTAAGCCCCTCTCTAGCCAGCGCGGCACCCTGAGCATCTCACCGGGGCGGGCACATGTGGGTTTTAACAGGGGCGCTCTCTGAGGCTTGGCCTGCCATCTGCGGGAGTCTGATTAGCGGAGCTGGCAGCAGCCCTAGCCTCCCATAGGACGTGGCTGTAGCATCGAGTGCCCATGTGAGATCCTGGCTCTGCTGCCCATGCCTTGCCCCCCCCCCACCTCTTAACCAGCTGCCCCCCTGCTCCAGCCGAGGGGCGCCCGCTGCACAGGCCCGGCGGGGGGTGGAGGTGGCCGTGATGTGGTGGACAGCAGGGGAAAGCTGTCCTATTGTATCCAGCCAGCTAGCCGTATAGCACCAAAAAAATAGCATTTGGAACGCAAGTGAGCGTTGTCTCCTATCCCAGGTCTTACGGGTGTAGGAGGGAATCGTTCGGCTACGAAGCTGGAACGTTTACTCATTTATTCTCCGTCGCTTGGAGTCCTTACATTGAGATTGGGCGTCTCTTTCTCAAAGATTTGACTCGGCTTCTACAGACATCCTGGGACATGGGGGAAGGATTCTCTGGCCTCTATTGTGGGTGTGATTATTAATAGTTATTAGGTGTATTACGGGTAGTGCCTAGGAGCCCGTCAGGGACCAGGCCCCCGCTGTGCTGGGCCCTGTACATTATTGTTTATAAGGTGTATTACGGTAGGGCCTAGGCGCCCTAGTCATTCGCTAGGACCTTGTGGCACTAGGAGCTGTACAGACACAGAACAAAAAGGCCACACTAGATGATCACAATGGTCCCTTCTGGTCCTTTGAACTTTCTTTCACTTTGGAATAGCAATTCCTTCCCCCTTCTCCCCCATGCGAAGGGTCCCAGCCCCTGTCTGGCGTCTAAATGACAAAACAACCAGGCTGCTCAGTCATCTCGGCTCCTCTGCTAGACAGCAGCTAGCAACCAAGTTCTATCCGAGAGAGAGGATGGCCCAGTGGTTAGATCGCCCAAGTCCTAGGCAGCTCTAGATTCAATCCCCTGCTCTCTCTGACTCCCAGTGTGACTTCGGGTGCTTGGTCTCTCTGTGGCTCGGTTTCCCCCAGGGCTGTGATAATGAGGGGCCATGTAAGTGCCTAAGGGTTTCTCTACACCTGTGGCTGGCCTGTGTCCGCTGACTCGGGCTGCGGGGCTATACAATTGCGGTGTAGCCATTCAGGTTTTATTACAGGGTAGACGTACCCTAAGATGGACAGACCTGTACACTCCCCGCCCCCTCACGCCGACCTGCGTGCTGGTCCCCCTGCCTTGCCTCAGAGCAGGTCACTGCTAGGTGCCCTGGACGTCAACAGGCAGGGCAGGCCCGCGGGCCCTTGCACAGAACCCCGTGCTAGCCACCCCTCTCTGTCCTATCGAGAGGGCTGTAGCATCAGGGCCTCCGCTGAGCTCCAGCATGTCATGGGGAGAGAGAGACGATCTCTCAGGCAGGCTGATCCAGGCCATTGATAATCAATGATGCTAATAATAATAAATAACCCTCTAGCTCTTATCTAGCCATTTTCATCGATAGATCTCGAAGCGCTTTCCACAGGAGCGCAGTATCCTTATCCCCGTCCGTAAGATGGGGAAACCGAGGCACGGAGCAGGGAAGTGGCTTGCCCAAGCAGCAGTGGGTGTGCTTCTCATTGATGCTAAGACCTGGTCTGCAGTTAAAAATGAGATCGACTGGGCTGTGAAATATCCCGTGGCCTGAGCACCATAGCTCCCGGTGTGGACACGGCTAGGTTGACAGAAACATTCTTCCATCTACCAAGCCACTGCCTCTCGGAGCTCACCACAAACCCCTTCCATCGATGCAGGAAGCGTCCATGCCGCGGCACAGCTGCTCCTCCATATCTGTGCTGCGGTGGGGGTAGGAGTGGCCTTTGGCCCCTTCCTCTGCTGGGCCGGGGTATAGGAGCCTTCAAGTGAGCGTAAGTTACACCCACGCCCCTCACACTGTCGGGGTCTGTCTGCGCTGCGAGTGCCGTGCGGGGGAGTTCTGATCTAGCTGGCATGGGTACGAGAGTGTAGGCAGCAAGGGTTAGCAACCCCCACATGTACCCAGGCTCGCCTGGGCTAAAGTGCGTGCCAGCCTGTCTTCACTACTGTTGTTGCCTGTGCTAGCTAGATTAAAGCCAGCACGGGTCTGCCTTGGCATGCTGCCACCACGCCCTTGTGTGCAGTGTAGACCCGCCTGGCTACTCCTCCCTGGTGTTGTGTGGCGTTGAATCCTGTGCACTGCTTGGCCTGCAGGTTCATTGGAGCCCCGAAGTGGGATCCTCCTGACGGGGCGCCTTCAGATCCCGAAGTGCTTTGCCGGTTGCATTCTGGTGGTAAGCCCTTCACCCGTCACTAGAATGCAGCCACCTCTGGTGGGGAAAGGGGTAGGCGACCAGCACCGTGTACGGCGTGAGCGGTATGGGAGAGGGAACATTAGCTACGGGCAGTCTCTTCTCCCTCCCACCCCCCCAAATGAAAAGCGCAGTGCAGTCTTTAATATCTACACAGAGCTGATGGGACCACTGTTTTTAAGGCATTCTCCAGCTGAAGATGAAACGTGACAGATCTCTAATCAAAGGCCCTGCTTTTGCATGGCGTGGCTAAGCAATAGGGTGACAGGGTGGTGCAGTGGGGACGGCCCTACACTGGGATCCAGGATTCCCGGGTTCTCTTCCCCACTCAATTCCTGTGTGACCTGATTTCTGTGCCTCAGTTTCCCTGTTGTTGCAGAGCCTTGGGAGGTCCGTAGGTGAACAGTCCCATAGAGCTGTGTCTGTGCTCCTGTTTCCCACTAGTGCGATCTCTGGTTTGGCTCCTCCAGCAGAGAGACAGGACTCAAGGCAGTGGCAGGTGTGCGAAGCATTGTGTCATCTCACCCTTATTAAAACCATCCTGATTTAATTGTGATGTTTGTTTATTTGATTTAGATGAAAGGTGGCGCCCGTGGCATGAATCACAAATCCCTCCTAAGTGCAGTAGCTCGATGTAACATGACCCATCTCCAGGGAGCTGGGCAGTTTAAAACTCACCTTCCCTCCTGTACTACCTGTCCCCGTTTTCAGATGCCTGCATGGGGAACACCTAGGGTAAAACCTGGATCCTGGAGCGTTCCAGCATGGAGGCTTCTTGCCCCTGTCAATAAAGGCAGGAATAAACCATGGTTCAGCCACAAAGCCCCCCTACAGCTCTTTCTGGGAAGAATTTACCAAAAGAAGTGGTGGCTTCTCGGTCTCCTGACTTCTTCAGAGCCGGACTGGCTTCCATGGCTCAGTACAGGACTTGGGTGGACTTGTCTGGCCTGGCCTATGCAGGAGGTCAGTCCTTGTGATGTAAGATCTATGAATCCTGAAACGGGGATGTCCTGGTTTGCTAGTTGCAAGCTCTTAAGCTAATTTTGATACTGCTTTGAGGGTGGAGGGAACCAGCGGATAGGTGTCCTAGGGCAGACATGGCCTCTCGGTTACTGGTCATAATCTTTGACGTTACATTAGCATCTAAAAGTCCCCCGTCTAGAGGCGTGCCCCATTGTGCCGGGTGCTGCACAGACACGTAGTGAGAGACGGTCCCTGCCCCAAAGAGCTTGCACTTTGGATAGACAAAAGGTGAGAGGGGAAACTGAGTCACAGAGCGAGGCAGTGACTTGCCCACATGTCCGTGGCAGGGCTGGCAATGGAACTCGGCTTTTGTCATTCCTAGTCTGGTGCCCTGTGCATTAGGCCGCGCTGCCTTACCTGGCGGGGGTTGGGCAGATTCCTTTTCTGGGCTCTCCCTGGAGCTGGGCCAAAAAACGAAGGGTTTTCTGTGAACAAAATCATGGATTTTATTGTTTTTGGCCACTTTTTGGTCAAATTTTGAATTTTCCTTTTTTAGACTCTTACCCCCTGATTTGCAATGGTCCTTCGGCCTTGCTCTACTCACCCTTTGCAATGCCTAGATCACTTTCGAAAGGGATGCAAGCACTGAGGTGTCAATGGGATTTTGGCTCCCAAGATGCCTAAATCCCTTTTGTAAATGAGCAAGAAGCTCCTAAATCAGTTTGGTGTTGCAACGCTGAGCACAGCAGTGCCGAAATATCTTGACAAATCTGGGCCTTAGACGGGACCATTAGATCACCTACCCAAACGTCCAGGTTATCGCAGGCTGGAGAATTTCACCCACTTACCCTGTACTGGGCCCAATCACTTGCGTTTGACTAACCATCTCTTCCAGACAGGCATCTGGTCTAGAGCTGAAGCTCTGAAGAGATGGAGACCCCCCACTTCCTGTGGCGGTTTGTTCCAGTGGTTAATCACCCTTGCTGTTTAAAAAAAAAAAAAAAAAATCTGGGCCTTATTTCGAATTGGAATTTGTCTGGCTTTAACTTGGTGCCACTGGTTCTTGTTCTGCCTTTGTCCACTAGCTGACGGAGCCCTTCCTTCTTGGGGCGAAAATCCCCCGTGCCAAGGATAGACGCTGTAAATGCTGCAGACGTATCTAGCTCATCCCTGGACCCCAGCGCTGTTGGGCTGCGATTCTGGATGCCGGCGGGGAAAGATTTTTAACTTTTATAAATACTGGGGGGGGGGGGGAACACACGAATAATTAGATCCAACCCTATGGGCATTTTTTCCCCCATCCCCGGTATCCCTGAAATGCTGATGGAGCCAGGCCAGTCCCAGCTGACAGCCCCTCAAGGTCTTGTGCTGGGACAAGTGGCAGACGCTGCCCTCCCGTGCGCCTCCTCGCTGGTTCTGCGTTACTACCCCGTGACCCACGCTGTGATGGCCAGTGCGGGTGTAGGTGGAAGGCAGCCAGGAGCGGGGCAGGTGCTGAGGTGGGAAGATGGGAGACCAGCAGGGAAATGCCAACTGGCTGCTTTATTTACAAACAGACCTTGCAAAAGTGATGGATTGATTTCCACCCCCTCCGCCCCCAACCCATCTGGCTTTGGTCCCGCTCTTCGGAGCAAGTTTTATCTCTCTGGGCTCGGTGGCAGTTGCGGGTCTCTGCAGCCTCCCCTTTTCGTGGAGGTAACTTCTTCAGGGACAGCTGTGTCTGCTCTGGCTGGTCCCTAGGTCCAGATCAAGACGCAAAGGGACCATTGTGATCATCTAGTCTGACCTCCTGCATCCCACAGGCCAGAGAACCCACCCGGTGTTTTCTGCATCAAGCCCATAACCGCTGGCTGGACCAGTGCCTATGTGTCAGCCAGGGCTGCAGGACCTGTATTCCCCCCTCATCGTCCAGCAAGGACACCCACTTCTAGACTCCTGGCTCCTCGGCCGTCACCCCTCTGGGCGGAGACGTGTGGCCCCCCCGACCGGGGTATTTCCGGGATGCACAGCTCCCTGCATGCACTGTGAGACAGCCTGCTCGCTTTGCTTTCTCAGTGTAGATGCCACAGTGGTAAGGCGCCCTGCCCTTAGCAAGCACATTTATTTTTAAGGTGAAAGCTCTACAGAGAAGACACAATAAAAGAACCCACCCGCATGTTAATAAACTTAGCAGAGATCTTCCCCCAGCTCCAGCAAGGGCTCTGGGAGGGGTCAGTCCTTCAAACCTCGCCCAGGGTTTCCCTGCGGTTACAAGTTCATAATAGGTTTGGCTGCATGAATAAATCAGCCTGGTCTTTATCCAGCTGGGCTCTTTGATCTAGAGATTCCAGGAGCAGGTGATTAATAGACAACAGGTCTCTGCTCAGGGCGTAGCTTCACAAGGCTGGGTTTTTGCACGGCCGGAGAAGGGGAGGGTGCATCTGTGTTCACCTCCCCCTGGGGATTTCCACTGAACCCAAAGTTCACTCTGGTCTGGCACTGTTTCAAAGAGTTCTTTGATGCTCTTAACGCTTCCCAGGGTTTACCTTCATTGTCTGCTCCCCAGAGACGTTCTGCACGATCCCCCAATAATACGTAATACAACAAACTCGTAGGATGCTTCAACTTAATTCAGCAAGCTTTGTCCAGGAGACCGCTGGGAACCACCGTGCGTGTCACGCGTCTCTCTTAGAAAGGTGTCCCGTCTGGAGTTCAAGCCCAAAAATCCCCCAGGGAAGCTGTTCCCATGGTTAATTCCCTCCCTGGTTAATGTTTGTGCCTTAACTCCAGTTTGAATGGATGCAGTTTGAGCTTCCCGCCATTGGGCTGGGTCTCATTTCTGCTCATTGGCTGGCTGGTCTCCTGTGTCCATATCCTTGGGCCGAGGCTGTCGTCTCCTGTTCCCAGCAGCCTCTTGGCTGCGTGACTCCTGCCATCTCTTGGGAAAGCTCCTTGCGTCTTGAGTTGGGTTAGACCCTTATAACTACGCGTCTACACTGTGAACAAAAGCCTGTGATGCTGCGTCTCCGAGCCTGGGGCAATTGACTCAGGCTCGTGGGGCTCGGGCTACGGGGCTAAAAATAAGATCATAGCTGTTCGGACGGGGGCTGGAGCCCAGGCTTGGAAACTGGGTGAAGGGGGAGGGCTCGGAGTTGAGTGGGAACATCTGCTTTGCTATGTTTAGCCTCGCGGTGCTAGCCCCGGCTCTGAGAGTTGCTGCCACGGGGTTTGTTTGCAGTGTAGCCGGACCCGAATAATGACAACACCTGGGCCAGGATTTTCAAAAAGAGGGAACCTAACGTTAGGCTCCTAACAGTGAAATTTTTCAAGGGCGCGGCAGTGATCTAGACGCACGAGTCCCACTGACGTTCATCGCGACCTATGCTCCGAAGTCATTTAGACAAATCCCACCTCTGACTCCGTACGTAGGCTCCTAAATCAGCAGCCTGGCTTTGAAATGTAGTGAGCACCCACGGCTCTTATTGATGTCCGTGAGTCCAGCCTGCAGGAGCACGATTTAGAAGTCCAGGGTGGTCTACGTGGAGAAATTGACCAGCGTCGCTATTGCAGAATAAGCTGTTTTGTGTGTGGACACTGTTCTGCAATGAAAGGGATTTTATTCCAGGACATGTGTGCACACGGGGGAGTTATACTGGAGTAGCTAAATTATACTCGACTAGCTGTGCTCGTCTCATTTCCCCTAGCTTTCAGCTCCTGCCTCGGAAAACCTTAGCTGAGATTTTCCAAAATAAGTAGTAATTTTGGATGGCTAAAATTTTTTTTGGGGGGGGATGCCCAATTGGAGACGCCTTAAATGCTCAGAAAGCACCAAGCATCCATGCTCTGAAAATCCTGCTCCTTTAAAGCATCTTAAATTGGGCTCCGGACACCCCTGGCGTTTGGAAATCTTGGCCCTTCTGCAGTAATTTTTGTCTGAGCAGCGTAAACCTTTCTTTCTAGCGCTGCACTGGGCTCCGTTTGGCAGGTGACGTTCTTCGTGGCTGGAAGGGTTGGAAACTTTCTGTGGCTGCTGCTGAAGTTTAAATTCTGTAGAAATCATTGGCATGGGCCTCCCTGCTGATCGGGGGAGAAGCTACTTCCTTGCTACTGAGGAGTGGCTTGTTTTCAAGCCCTGAGTCAGTATTATTCTCAATGTATAGACGAAGGAAGGGAGGCACGCAGATGCCTGCCTGGCTTAAGGGCACACAGCAGTTGCAGGAATGGAACCCAGGTGTCCTGATGCCCAGTCCCACTTGCACACCACTAGACACTTCTTTCCTGGGCTCCTGAGGAGCACAAGTATGTGTTTTGTTCCTTGAACATAAGAACGGCCACACTGGGTCAGACCAAAGGTCCATCTAGCCCAGTGTCCTCTCTTCCGACAGCGGCCAATGCCAGGTGCCCCAGAGGGAATGAACAGAACAGGTGATCATCAAGTGATCCATCCCCTGTCGCCCATTCCCAGCTTCTGGCAAACAGAGGCCAGTGACACCATCCCTGCCCATCCTGGCTAATAGCCATTGATGGACCTATCCTCCATGAATTTATCTAGTTCTTTTTTGAACCCTGTTATGGTCTTGGCCTTCACAATATCCTCTGGCAAGGAGTTCCACAGGTTGACTGTGCATTGGGGGAAGAAATACTTCCTTTTGTTTGTTTTAAACCTGCTGCCTATTAATTTCATTGGGTGACCCCGAGTTCTTGTGTTCTGAGAAGGAGTAAATAACACTTCCTGATTTACTTTCTCCACACCCCTCGTCACTGTATAGACCTCAATCATATCCCCCCTTAGTCTTCTCTTTTCCAAGCTGAAAAGTCCCTGTCTTATTAATCTCTCCTCATATGGAACCTGTTCCATACCCCTAATCGGTTTTGTTGCCCTTTTCTTGGAGTGGGCGTGTGCACGGGCTCACGTTAGACGATTAGCTTGCAAGGTGAATGATTATTTTTCCCCTTCCTGCCTTAACGTCCTGGGCTACAGATTCCAGCGGGAAGCTCAAAGTGACCTCTTAGGACCCACCCTTGCAACCTAAGCCTCTTCCAGTAACACCGCATCTGTAACTGGGATTTTCCTGGTCCATGAGGGCGGGATAAGAATCCAGCTCATTTTTGCCAGGGCTAACGAGGAATAATAATTAGCAGTGAGGGGCTCTGCAGCAGGGCGGTGAAGATGTGTCAGGTGGGAGGAGCTTTATCTCCTATTCACCCAGCCTGGTTTTTGTAATCACTAGATCTTGGGGCAGGGGGACCAGATGGGGGCTGGGATGCTATCCACAGTGCAGTGCCTTGTTTGCCCCATACTGCCTCTTGCGGTGAGGATGCCCGCCGCTGGCAAAGGCTCCGCATGGGTTCTACCAACACTGCCCGTCAGCAGCAGCAGGCCCTATCTAGGGGCCGTAAAGTGGGCATCAGTTACAGGGGCACTCACCTTTAGGACCCTTGACAGTTTAAAGGGGACTCGATGCCAATGAGATTCAGAGCCCCTAATATTGACCTCCCCTTTAAATGCAACGAATGACCAGGAAGCAGTGGGGATCCTCGCCTGCTCCCCTTTTTTCTCAGTCAGTGGCTAACATCTAAACTAGCAGGGGTCAGCCTTTGAATCGTGACTTCAGTGGGGGTGGGAGAGATCAGGGATGGGGAGGGGTTCTCCCCTCTCTCGCCAGAGCAGATCCGCTCGCTTGCTTCCCCTGAGCTATGCCACAAGCCGCTGGCCGGGTTTCCTGCTGGCGCTGGGCCTGGCCCAAAGGAGTGGGGGGGGGGGGGGATTGCATGTGGCCGAGCCAGCACATTGGGTGTTGGGGCGTGAGAGCAGCTGCAAACTCCCAACCCCAACAGGCAATCGAGTCCCTTAACTCCGGTGCTAATCTGCTGGAGTGTTCATGTGGCCTGGCTGTGAACCAGAGCCGTGAACGAGGCCTGCGGTTCGCTTGCTGCAGACCCATGTTCACCTCTCCGTCTGGCACTTGGCAGGGTGTTTATCTTGCTGCCTGTTCCTGCAAAATGCAGATCAGAGTGCGTCATGGGCAAGCTGCAGGGAGGGGGTAGTTAAGTGGCTTTGAGGTTAAGACGCTGGCCGGGGATGGGGAAGATCTGCACTCAGTTCCCAGCTGGGCTGCTGCTTCTTTGCAATATCTCTGCTTCATTTCCTCCTCAGTACACGTGGGATAATGATCCTGGCTTGCCCGTTTCACTGGTAAGCTCTTCGGGGCAGGCACTGTCTCAGCCTATGTATGTGGCGCGCCCAGTGGTCTCATCTCAGTGAGGGCGTCTGGGCACCAGCAGAACAGAAATAACTTCTTTGAACCTGGCGTCGTCCAAATCCCTCTTTCCGGGTGTTATTTTGAACCATAGCAGCGTGATGTGGAAGTTAGTGGGTTTGCTTTGGCCGGGTCCTTGCCCTTTGTGTTTCTCAGTTCGAATGAACCTGAAATTCAAAGCAAAACTTTGGCCCATCCCTAGCTCTTCTCTCATGCTTTTCATCCATAGATCTCCAGGCATGTTACAAAGGCGGTTGCTATCATTATCCTCATTTTACAGGTGGGGAAACTGAGGCACGGGGCGGTGAAGTGACTTGCCCAAGGTCACCAAAGAGGCCAGTGGCGGAGCCAGGAATGGAACCCCAGAGTCCTCCGTGCACTATCATTAGGCATCACTGTCTCCCCAAGACTAGGTGTGGGCCCAGCTCTGGCAAACATGGGCTGCATTTCAAGTATTTAAACTGGATTTGGGGTTGGTTGTGCAGCTGCAGGGTCTGGATTGAAACGCTTGTGGCCGAGGAGGTTTTGGGAGAAATGTCTTGAGAACTAACAAGCTCTCACCAGTTCTGGGTACCAGACTTCAGGAAAGTCTGGGGACAAACTGGAGAGAGTCCAGAGGAGAGCAGCAAAAATGGTCGGAGGTTTAGAAAACCGGACCTAGGAGGAAAAGTTTAAAAAATCTGGGCAGGTTCAGTCTTGAGAAAAGAAGACTGAGCGGGGACCTGCTAAGCCTTCAAATGTGTTATACAGGGAATAGGGATCGATGGTTCTCCGTGGCCACTGGAGGTAGGACAAGAAGCAATGGGCTTAATCCGCAGCAAGGGAGGTGTAGGTGAGATATTAGGAAAAACTTTCAAACTCTCAGGGTAGCTAAACTCTGGAACAAGCTTCCAAGGGAAGTTGTGGCATCTCCATCACTGGAGATTTTTAAAGAACCAGTTGGACAAACACCCATCAGGGATGGTCTAGGTTTACTTGGCCCGGCCTCAGGGCCGGGGGGGCTGGACTCAAGGTCCCATCCGGCCCTATGTTGCTATGATTTTATACTGCCGTCCACTTCCCCTGATCTTACAGGGGTGGGGATTAGAGCTGGGTAGGACATTTTACCAGGTGTCTATTTTATGTGGGTCGGGGGAGCTGGAATAACTCCACTGGCAAAAGCGTTGTCCGCAAGAGGAGCAATTACTGGCCTAGGCTACCGGTATGACTGTGCCCGTGAGGCCTGGTTCTCCTTGCTGTGTGGGAATAGCGACACCAGGATAAGCGTCTTTATAGAATCGGATTCCAGGCTTGTCACTCGGATGGCTCGACTGTCTGCTGAGTCCGTGTGAAACGATGGAAGCAGCCTGAGAGCGCGTTTTGTTCCGACTGTCCCCAGGTTGAATCTCGTGGGGGTTCCCTGGCTGTTACCACCCTGGTTTGGACGTTATCAGCCATATTTTGGCTTTTTTAGACACTTGATGAATTGCACCCGTACGCCAGGTTGGCACTCGTTTCATGGTAAAGGGCTTGTACGGCTCTACAGGTACCAGCGGAGTTAGGTGCAACCTCTGTGGGGAGGAAAGGCCTTTGATGATGGCTAGGGCTGGTTGGAAAACGGTGCATGTTTCTGCCAAATAAATACAGAAAGAGAAAGATGTCCTTGGTTTTGTTTTTCATCCCTTGTGTTTATTCCCCCCCCCCCCCTTAGAAATGAAATCTTTTTGTTTAGTTTCCGACCCAGCCACCGTGTTTCATTTTGAGGATACGTTTTGACAACCACAAACGAGTTCAGGTTGGTGGGAAGACACGTTTTGACCTGCTCTCATGATGGCTGGCTCAGGGGCTGCTGATGGGGCTGGCAGGAGCTGAGGAAGAGGCCTGTCATTTCAGGCACCTAACCTGCCACGTAGTGCCCCTTTTATTTACTTTTATGGCACCTGCTCCAGTCCCGCGGGAGCCCGTTGCCCAGGTGTGGGGTTGGACGTCCAGAATTAGCGGTCGGTTCTGCAAAACCTTGGCTTCGCCCTTAGAAGGCAGCTGGTGTTTCTTAAACAGCGTGGGACAGTTTGCGGACTCTGAGCTTAACGAGTCTGGCAGGCTCATTAGGACAGAGGGAGCTGGGGGGGCTCAGGGCATTGGTATCGGGGCATCGGTGGAGCCTTTTGCCTCTACGCCTGACTGCCCGTTCCTTGAATATCTTCCCATCATCAGCTGGTGGTTTGGTGGCTTACCTGCAATGAGTTTGCTGGGTCTCAGCCCAAGCGCTGGTGGACATTGGAGCTGGGCAGGGCTAAAGCAGTGTTTGTATGACAGAGGAAGTGCTGTGGATCCATGCTCGGTCTCCAGGGTTCCTGGGCCGGGCCGGGGTACCCCGGTGTCGTATTGGCTGCAGGAGGGCCTTCGTCTGCTGATTTTCTTTCTCTCTGGGTTTCCTGCAGCTTCCCGGCGGGACCCCGGAGCAGAAGCCCAGTGCCTGAGCTGCTCCAGATGTGGAGTCCCGCAGCCGGCCGGACCAAGCGGGATCGGCATCTGCCCACCGGTTTCTTTCACGGGATCGGGATGCACCGGCGTCTCGGCGACTGATCAGACGGGGGGGACAGGACCCTTCTCTGTCGCGGTGCCCACCCCCCTCCCACTGCGCCACTGTGTTGGTGAGTTCCTCCGCGCGGGCGGGGCAGGGCTCCTGGGTTCAGAAGGCGGGTGGCCTTCCCCTTCCTCGGCTCTGGCGCGTCTCCCCTGGCTCCTTCTTTAAAGGGAGCTACAACTGGTCCCTACCCAGGGTTTGTCTTTAACTCCCAGCTGGGCGAGTGTCACTGATGTCCGTGGTGACATCTCAGCTGGGAGCCATGGGGAGGGAGATGGGGCTCAGTTTGCACTGGCGTGTGGGGGTGAAAATCTAGGGGGCCTGGGGTGCATGCATGTCAGAGGGTATGTCCATGTGCAGACGTGCCTGGGGAGGCGTGCAAAGGCGGGGGGTGGAGGTGGTGGCGGGGTGAGAGTGGGTGTGCGAATGGGGGAATCCGTGTGCATGCGTGTGAATCCATGTGCAGGCGTGCACTAAGGGTGGGGCGTGCAGGTGGGGCTATGACAAGGTTAGTGCAAGGGGGTGGATGTGCGAGTGTGGGTCCCGGGGCATGGGGGGATGCCTGCAGGATGCATGGGGGGATGCACGGGTGAGTCTGGGTGTAGGTCTGCATGCCTGTGTGAGCGGGGGGTGCACATGTGAGAGGATGCATTCACGTGTGCAGTTGCACATGCGTGTGGCTCAGGGGGGCTGCGTGCAAGGGGGCATGCGCAGGCCTGGCGCTGTTGGCAGGGGGTGCGGGGGGCTGTTTCGCTGCAGGCCCCGCTGGCATTGGGAACAGACAGCAGGGAACACGGCCCCGGCGTAAATCTACTGGCGCTAGTCAATAGGCCGGTGACGCAGGCGTCCCCTGCGTGGGGAGGGCTGCTTCTCCGCCGGCCTCAGCCCTGCGCCCCTATTGTTCCCTGCAGAAATCCGATTCCTCCTTTCAGACAAAGCCCCAAAAGGGGGACATGGGGGGAGGGGGTCAGGCCCTCCCTCTTTCTGCTTGTGTTTCCTCCCCCTCCTTCCCCCACCGCTTGGGACACCAAGCTCCCCGGCCTCCATGCCATCTCCTAGACAACCGGGGTGGGGGGGCTTTTGTTTCCATAGTGATAAATGTGAGAGAATCCAGCATCTGGGACAAAAGACTCCCCCCGTCCCCGTCCCCCCCAGCCCATCTCCCCTCCCCATAGCAGAGGGGCCTTGGGAGAGGCCAAAAGACATTTTGGGTTTTATTTGACTGAAATGGCATTTCCTTGGTAACTCGTCTCTCTGTGCCCTGCTACCCTGAGCCCGGTTTCTCTCTTACCCACCGCCTCAGGAAAACTGGGTTCGTGGGGGTGGGGGAAGCCGTGGTAGGGTATCGCCTACCCCAGAATTTAAGGAGGATTTTTGCGGGGGACGAAGTTGGGGTCTGAATAGTGGGGGGCAGGGCTGGGAGGTCTGATTACTGCTTGCCCTGAATGGGGGAGAGGTCTGGGGTTGGATTTAGGGTCTGAAATCTGCCATGACACCCTCTCCCTGCTCGAATCAAGCAACTGCCCTTGGTGTGTGGGGTTTCAATCCAGCGATGCTCACTCACGTGGGGCAAGCAAGCCTGTCAGCCGCCGGGGGGCTCTCTGGGGGCCCGAGAGCTCGTCTCTGGGGAGGATTTGTGAGGAATGATTTGACTGGATTTTGCAACAACTTCGGGCTGGGCAGTTCTTTATCACCTTGAATGGCTCCAGGTCCTGACTCAAACACCCTCTTGCAGTGGGGCTGTCCTCTCCCATCCGTGCCACCCCACACACACACATCTTCCCGGGTGGAGATCCCCTCGCTGTTTCTGCCTCCCCTCCTCAAAACCACCCTCTATGCCCCATTAAACCTCAAGGATACGAACATGAACAAGCCAAGCTGGGGGTCCCCCACCCCACGTTTCCACCCTTCCTCCTCCCGTGTACGTTGAGGCCGCTTGGCTGGCTGATTTCCCCACCATCGCCACCCCTTTGGCCTTAAACTCAGGCCTGGGCCGGGATCTTACATAAATTGGAAATCCAAGAGTAGCAGAGAACTTCTGCTAACACCTGGTCGTGTTCCTTCTGCAGGCTGATAGCGTTCTGTCATGCCTTTGCATGCAGATCCAAATCCGCATGAGCCAGGACTCCTGGGTTCGGGGCTCAGCTTGTGGGGAGGAGAGAGTGTGACAGAAAGGGTGTAAGCAGGGGAACAGGACCTCGGGACTCGTCGGTTGCATGCCTGGCTCCGAGAGCAGAGTCTGGTCTGGAGCAGGGGTACACCGAGGTCTTCCAGAGGGTGCATCAACTTATCTAGATATTTGCTGAGTTTTAAAACAAGCGACATTAAAAAGCATTAGCAACATCAGTAAAAACTAAAATGTCATACAGACAATGACTCGTTTAGACTGCTCTGTGTGCTATGCCTTGAAATGTAAGTACAAGCTTTATATCCCAATTGATTTACGTGATAATTAGATGGTAAAAAGGGGAAAGTCAGCAATTGTTCAGTCAGTGAGCTGTCACACGGCTGTATTTTTAGGGCTGATTTTGTAAGCAAGTCGTTTTTAAGTGAGGTGAAACCTGGGGGTACGCAAGACAAATCAGACTCCTGAAAGGGGGACAGTCGTCTGGAACGGTTGAGAGCCGCTGCTCTAGAGTTCAGAACAGGGTAAGTGGTAGATAACCCTGGTCTCCAACAGCCAGGAATGGAACCCCGGAGTCCTGGCTCCTGGGGTCCTGGCTCTGGCCTAGGCACCTCACTCCTGTTGATTTTGCTTTTGGAAATTCCTATCTGCATCTTTTGGCACCTAAATACCTTTAAAACTCTGGCCCTAAACATCTTGGCCATAGTCACCTAGGGAGTTAGCCTGGGACATGGGGAACCACCCTCCTTCTCCAGGAAGGATGCACTGGTTTACCTAGATCAGTTTGGAGTCACTCCTTAGCTGAGACCAGTGTGGCTTCCCCATGCAGTGCAACACAGCTGGAGTAGCTGGGATCTGACCTACATGCAGAGTTTAGATTTGAGTTTTGGAGGAGACCTCAGGGACTGAAACTCAAGGGGGCAATCGCACCCCCAAAGGAGTAAGTAACCCCGCTGTGCCAGGGAGAACACCCCCCCCCCCCACTACATCAGATGTTGGTTCCTCAGGTCGGGTGGGGTGGATCTGTTTCTTTGCCAGCACCTTATGACATGTCAAGCCACCCTTCTAACTAACTTGGGAAGAGCTTTGAGATCCTCAGGCAGCGGGAGCTGTAAGCGCGAAGGGCAGCCTGGTGCTCTGATAACACCGTGGTAACTTTTTTCACACCCCTCTCGGTGCTCATCAAACCGTCCGTGGGTGCAAGGTCAGATTACCTCGTCAGGGTGGGTGGGGGAGGTTTCCGCAGCATGTGGTGAAAGTCACAGTGCTGATTTGCCCTCCCTTCCTAGCTGCAGGGGGAGCGTGGTCTGCGACACCCCGCCCTCCTGAAGAACGAGGGGTGTGCGGGTGTTTGGTGCAAGCAGCTGGCTGGATCATGTGATCCATACCTGGAGGCCTGGCATCGTAACTGATGCTGCTGTGTAATTAAAAAGCAGTCGAGAGTCATGCAAGCACATTCACTGCACTGCACAGGCAGCTTGGGGTGGGGTCCCAGCAGCTTTCCACTTCCCCTTCCCCCGTGGCCAGGACTTCTTCACCCCAGCTGCGTGACTCCCCCACACTGGCTTTGCCTGTGCTCCCCACCCTTTTAGCAGGCTACCATGGCACCCACTGTGGATGGAAGGGTTGTGACTAGCCCCCCCTGGTGTCAGGTCCTAGTCCCAGCAACAGGGGACGGAGACTGTTCCTTTAGTGATAATCCCTAGCTTTCATAGAGCACTTTTCATCAGTAGCTCTCCACGTGCTCTAACAAAGGAGGTGTCATTAGCTCTGTTCTTACAGCTGGGGAAACTGAGGCACAGGGCAAGGAAGGGCCATGTCCAAGGTCACCCAGCAGGCCCGGGAATAGAAACGAGATCTCCGGAGTCCTAGTCCAGTGCTCTATCCACCAATCTGCCTCTTAAAGGACCCGGAAGCCTCTCTGCAAAGGTCCATCTTTGGCCTATTCCCTAGGCAGAGGGGTAGCACCCACCCTTAGGGGGTCCATTCTCTTTTGCAGCGTTCACCGTTATTCCTGGGAGGGGGCTCCTGGATGCACACGCAGTTCGCACTGGGCTAGTATTATCCAGGGCATGTCGCAAGACCCTTTTCTCCAAAGTGCAGTTGTAGTGGTGGGAGAAATGATGTGACATTGACGCGGTGGGGTTTGTTGGCTCTGTTCAGGAAGGTTCCAGGCCTGAAAAGCTCAGTTAGCATCAAAGGCCGTTTTTCTTTTCTAGTAGGTTTGGAGGCAACGTAACCGATTGGCTAGTGTGCCAGGAGACCTGGCGTGCTGGTCCCGGCTCTGGAGAGATCGCTAGCTCGGTTTCCCTCGCTTGCACCCTTTGTCTTGGCTGTTCAGAGGGCGAGATCTTCAGGGCAAGGATCGTATTGCGCTATGTCTCTGCGCAGTGCCTGGCTCGGTGGGGCCTCGTGACAGAGCTGGAATTCAGCCCCACCGTCACGGCAACTCCAGTGAGTTACTCTAGAGTGGACCTCATTAAGCAGAGCTGTGCCTACTTGATGGATTGGGGTGATCAGGGGAGAGCAAAGAGACTAATTAGCCCCTGAGGCAGAGGGTAGAGAAGACCCAGAAGGAAGCGCATAGGAGCGAGAGAGGGAAGATACCTTCCCTCTGGCCACGGGAGCTAAGGGGTGTACGTCACCGTAGCTACGGGCTGCACGAGGCTGTAAAGGCGACGGGGAGAAGGCTGTGAAACAAACCACGTGCGGGGCTTACCACAAGAAGGTCCCCGAGCTGTTTGTAACTTGGAAAGAGACAGGGGCAGGACCCCACCCTCTTAATTGGCCTGACGAGGAGCACCTGGACGGGAATGCTCAGCCCAGGTTCATTTTATGGGCCAGCCGCCCAGTTATCGGCCTCAGTCGCAGCTGGCGCCTCTAAGTGCTTCTGTAACACAACTCATTCTTTTTACACCCTCCTAGCATCCTTGTCCTGCTCTAGCGCCTTCCAGCCGAAGCTTGCAGAGTGCTTTGCAAACGTGTGCTGGAGTGTCCTGTGATGAGGAGGCTCCCAGCTCCCCTAATGATTGACCCACCCTCCTCTGAAGGGCTACAGACACCATCAGAAAGCAAGTGGGCAGGAATCAAACGCCCGAGAGGCTCCGTAAATGGGCTAGGAACTCGGGGGGAGGAAATACTGCAAGAGGAGACAAAATGTGTTGTATTCTCTTGTGGCTCTGGGTGTTCTCTCGGCAGATTGTAGCCTCTCTGGAGAAGAGAGACCCCCGTCTCTGTCTGTGCTCTCAGTGCCTAGCACAATTTGGGAGCTATATAACTTTTTCCCCCAAAAGCAATTTACTGCTCCCCAATCCAGTCTAGTACTGGGGTGTGTGTGTGTAATAATTACATTAGCCCGTGTGGATATAAATAACTTTAATCGGAATCATTGGGTTGCTAACGTTTTCGTTGGTCTGGCAGCAGTACGTACAGGAGCAGCAGGATGGTTGCTATCAAACGGGGGGTTGATTTCTGCCCGTTTTCCTTCCTTACAGCTGGTGGTTCGTTTCCCAGCCTGCCAGTCACTGGTTTGTCCTGGTCGCTTCTCCTGCCCTAACCCCTGGTGTCAACTGTGGGCAACGTTTTCAAAAGTGGCGGCTGATTTGGGGGGGCGTTTGTTTCTGAAGCAGCTGGGGTGTGATTTTTCAGAGGGGCTGAGCCCTACTTGAGTTTGGCTGGCAACCTACAACTGGTTCCAGTCTGCCCTGATACCATTTGTTATGACCCGTTCCTTATGTTATCCACTGAATGGGCCATCCTGCGTCTAAAAATGGTGCTTAAATTCCTTTGTTTAGTTACCGTTAAATCCTCAGATTGTTAGTTCAGAAAGAATTCTTTTTAAATCTAGGGCCAGATTCCCAGCTGCTGTGAATGGATTTCACTGGAGTGAGACCAGTGAATGATCTAGCAGCTAGCTCATTGACTGATCTCACTCCAGTGAAATCAATTGATCTCAGATTCTAGCCTCTAATTGTTATTCTCCTACACTCCCCATGCTGCACTCAGCTTGGAAGGGCGGCATGCTAGTTTGGTCACTTTCATTCGTAGCAGCCATTCTGCTGTGTTAATTCCTGGATGTGCTTTTCAGACATTTTAACTTGCACCACCAGATTTGAACTCCAGATCTTTCCCCCTTAGAGATGAGTAGCCTATCGCTATGCTACTAGGCCAATAGCACAGAGAGCCTTTATTAGAGTTTATTCTATATTAATATGGTTTTGTTACACCCCTCCCTTCCCCTCCTCTTCCCCCCACACTTTAAAAAAATATATCTGAATTTGATGCCTAACCCATTTCATCCCCGTTTTCTCCAGCCTGGGCTAGCTCTGAATCTCAAGGCATTTCGCAGACTCTGATAATGGAAGCGTCATCTCAGCCCCGTGAAGCTGATCTGTGTTATTTCTCCCCCATCTCCTCCCATTTTACACATGAGGAAACGGAGGCCACGGTGGTGATGCGGCCTGTCCAGCTTCTCACACACAGTCAGTGGCAGAGCCCAGGTCTTCTGATTCCCACGCCTCTGTGCTTTGACCACTAGACCACACTCCCCTTCCCAAGGCAGGAACAGACCCCACAAGTCCTGGTTCTCAAAAGGACTCGGAAGTGAATCTAACTCATTTCTACCCTTTTTAAGGCTTCTTCCCACTGCAAGGGTGGGCCAGGGGTTTGGGTTCTCCTCTGCGATTTGGGAGACCTGCGTGTAGTTCCCTGCACTGCCACAGACTCCCTTGAGCCAATCCCTTCGCCTTTTTGTGCTGCAGTTCCCTGGCCGTGAGCTTTTGGGGACGGGATCGTGTTTCTGGCCCATGGCTGCGGTTACTAGGCACTACCACAACATGAAGAATAGTGGTACTAGGGTTGAACAGCCTACAAATAAGGGCCCAAACTGCATTTCCCCTGCGCCATTCCCAGTGACTTAAATTTGAATTCCACGCTCTGGACCTTTTGCGGGATCGGGCCCAGGAGATTTTCCCGTGGTTCTTTGCAGAAGCCAAAACTCCGGCATTGATTTTCTGGATCTGAGGTTCCGTGTCTGTGCCGTGTCTTGTTCTAACAGCGCCTTGCCGCTTTGAGATGGGTCTGAAGCGCTGCCCTTGTTGAGTACATTAGTTGTAAGTTGGTCCCTGCCCTGGGCGCTCTCCTGGCAATTAAAATAACAATCAGGATATTAATTAAAACATAAATTACACGAAACCAGTGCGTGAAAAAGCTCCTCTTTCAGTGTCGTTTAAAAAGGGGGCAGAGAGCTCAGAGTTCTAGCTGATGCTAAAAGAGAAAATGCCCTGAGAGAAATAGCCCGAACAAGCGTAACATGTTAATGCCAGTTATTGCTAGGAGTTAGTATGATCAGAGCCTGATTCTCATTTTCACTCCCTTTGAGGCCCCTTTGCCCTGCCAAAATAGTGTAAAGGGGCCTTAGTGGAAGGGAGAATCAGACCCTGCCATAGTTTTCTTGACGATTACAGATTATTTTAGCTGCTAAGATTGCGTTATCAATGATTACCTGTATTATGGAGCACCCAGAGTCACACTGCACCAGGCGCTGCACTGACACATAGTGAGAGTTAGACCCTGCCCCCAAAGGATTTAGTTGAAATGGGGGAGACCGAGTGATTTGACCAGGGTCACACTGGGACCAGTGAGAGAGCTGGGGATGGAACCCAACTCTCCTAGGTCCCAACCCAGTGACTTAAAAATGCCTCTTGATAAGGGCGTGCTTTTCTACTGAGGCTAATGTCGGGGGGAAGATGGGCGGAGGTGGACGTGGTGTGGCGCGGGGGAAAGGTTTTTAACAAGGGCCTTTCGCTTCGTTCCCCGGGGCTGGGCGAAGGATTGGTGGGATTGAGCCATTTTGTTTCCCATCTATAAACAAAAGCTGCTTTCTCCTAACTAAGAAAAGGGGTCGGAGGAAAACAAACAGCCAGGAGTCGCTCGCTTTGTTGCTGGAAATGTCGTGTGTCCACTTGGAAGGCTCCGATTTTTATCAGGAAACGTCCATTTCGCTGCACGCGCGCAAACCGGGGGGGAAATATTTCCACTGAGAATCATGGGAGTTCACAGAGCGGCAGAGTTAGACCCTTGCTGTTTGAGAACTCATGAGCGCTTGAGTGAAGGCTGCTTAACGTTGTATTTTTTGACACGAACATTGAAATGGATGAAAATAAGAAGAAAAAAAAAAGCTTAAAAATATCGAGATGTCAAAATTACACATAGAAATCAGCTTCTGCCAAGCCGCTGACAGCGCAGCTCGGGGAATTTGGAAGCTGTGTTGGAAGATCTTGTCGGCGAGCGGTATTTCCTGCCTCTCCCTGCAATCTCCCAGCCAGTGCAAGAGCAGCCTTCTCTGCAGCGCCTGCTGTTTGTAGTGGCCGTCTCCCCATTGTCTCTCCACCTTGCTGGTCTCTCTCGCTGGTCACGGATGGCTCAGGCTGCTGGACTCGGACAGACCTTGGGGCTCTCTGTGGCTCGGCGCTCGGTGTTTTTAGGGAGGGTGGAGTTAATCTGAGACCCAGTGGGGATCCCCTCCGGGAGTCTAATTCTCTCCCGCCCTTCCCCAACAGGGCGTCATTTTCTTCTGAGACGAGCCCCGCCAGCTGATCAAAATAGAGTCCCTCAAGGTGACAGTCGACTTCCTGAAGGTGCCCCTTGGCCTGAAGAAGCCCGCGCTGAAGGAGGCAGCGGCCGCCTTGGCTGCTGTCCCCGTCGGGAGACCCAAGTCCGTCAACGTGGAGCGCTACAAGGCCCGGCGCTCCGACAACATGGACAACGAGTCGCAGTACTCGGGGTACTCCTACAAGTCGGGGCACTCGCGCAGCTCCCGCAAGCACAGGTGAGGGGGGGATGGGGGGGAGCCCTGCACCTGGGCCTGTGCAGTGGGGGGAGGGATGAGGGGCTGACCTGGCTTGGGGGGAGGGCAGCTAAGTTGGTTCAGGGGGGCTAACTGAGATCTGCCCTCAGGCTTGGGGAGGGGCCTCACCCCATGTGCATCTTCAGGAGAGCCCATGGCGGGGGCTCCCCCCGACCCTGCATCCGTCCTGGAGGGGGGCAGGGGAGAATGCCCTACTCCCTGTGAGCAACCTCCCCATGCTCACACATCTGCCCTTGGGGAGGAGGAAACTGCCCCCCCCCTGACTCTATGGGAGAGGGGTGATGCCCCCAGACTGTATCTGCTCTTGGGGAGGTGGGGGGGTGTCAGGAAGGCCTTGTGGCCTTGAAAGAGCCGGGACCTGGCTCCCCCTATGTCTGTCCTAGTGGGGAAACCCTCCCCCCGCTGTCTATCTTCAGGGTGGTGCATGGAGGAAAGGGAGACTCCCTTGTGTGGGGTCTGGGAGGGACGTACCCCATTCCCCCTCTCGGCCCACTCCCAGCCGCATGCGCCCATCAGCCCCTGCGCTTTCCCCTCTGACCCCCGGCGTCTCTCTCTCTCTCCCTTCCAGAGACCGGCGGGACCGGCACCGCTCCAAAAGCCGGGACGGGAGCCGGGGGGACAAGTCGGTGACCATCCAGGCCCCGGGGGAGCCCCTGCTGGATAACGAGTCGACCAGAGGAGATGAGAGGGTGAGTGGGGAGCGCCAGGCTGAGGGGGTGGGGCTAGCAGGTTGCTCTGGGGGGGTGGGGGTGGGAAAGGAGATGTATAGGGCATCAAGGGATGGAGGCGGGGTCTGTGTTTTGCCCCTCCCTCGTCTCTGGGGTGGAGGTGATGGGGGGGAGAGGGAGGAGCCTTGGGGACTACATGCCCATCGCCTCCCCGTCGCCAAAGAAATTGAGGCACCGCCTCCCCGTCGCCAAAGAAACCAAGGTGGAGGCTTTGAAGCCACGTTGCCTCCTTCACGCTGTGGGAAAATGAGGGGGGGGAGGACCCCTTCCGGTGTGGCTGAGCGAGACTCCCCTCGCCCAGACAGTGGCCTGGGCGACTGGGCTCACCTCACCCCCTAAAACACTCTGGCCCTGATTCTCAGTTCCTCCAGCCCCATACGCAGGGCGGTGGTGAATGGAAGCAGGATGGCTTCAAACCCTCCCCGCTCCCAGCCCGCACCTTGACACTCCCCATATCATGGGGCTGCACTCAGGGCCCCTGGGATGAATTAGAGCAGCCTCAGGGCTGCTCTGGATTCACACTTCGGGCCTGGGGCAGCAGAGAATACCCAGAGTGCAGCATGCTTCAGCCACGGTCCCGATCCACCCCCTATGCAAGGGGCTGGGAGCCAGGGCCCTTATCCCAGCTCCACACCAGCCAGGGAGCCCCCTTGCGCACGGGGAGGCAGGATCTTGGAGAGCTATTTTCACCCACTTTAGGACCCTTCAGCCAGTTAGAGGGGCCTGAGTGTGACTGAGAACCAGGCTCTTTACCCGGAGACCCTGAATTAGGGGTGAGGCGAGACACCCCCAGTTTCTAGAGCATTTCCTGGGTCCCCTCCCCTCTGCAGGGTGGGGGCTCTCGGCAGTGCCTGTGGCAGCTGACGGTGGAAGTGGCCGGGCAGGGGGGTGGGAAAGCACTGCTGGGACCGGCTCCCGTTCTTTGCTCAGCGCTGCCTGGGCTGTGCCAAGCTTCAATAGCCCCAGGCTGGGTCCTGGGGGGATGTAGAGCAGTGGAGGCTCCTGCAGTGGGTCCCCACCAGCTCTGTGCACTGAGGATCTCAGGCTGGACGTCGAAGGGGCGCGGGGAGCGTGTCCCCTCTGCAGCTCCCTGGTGGGGGGCTCTGGAGAGCGCGTGGCATCGTGAGAGCAGCGGTGCAGCTCCTGTGTTTCCCAGGACCCCGGCAGGGTCCCCGCACCACGCAGCCAGGCGCAGCAGCCTCTGGTCCACAGGGACTCGCGTTTCCCAGCAGCTCTGCTCCGGTTGTGCCTTAGGGGCTCAAACCGGCTTTGACGGCCACAGCTTAGCCTGCCTGGCCCCAGGTGCTGGGAGGGCAGCTCGGGAAACCCATCTCCTCTAACTACGGACCATGCATAGACAAACAATTTCCACCATGCAGTCCCCTTGCCAGTCCCTCCCCTCTCCAGCCGGCCCTGAACTCCGGCTCCTTGGCCTGTTGTCTCCTCTAGGAACAGGGCCACGCCTGGCCAAAGCAGACATGCGATAACCACTGCCCGTCCGGGCCGGCCCACGGCTGGCTTTGAACCGGGGTCCTGGCGGTGAAAGCCTGCAGCTCCTATCCGCCATCCCCTGAGCCAGCCTGTGGAAGGGCCTGAGGGTTATTGTGTAGGGGTGAAAATTCCAGGGTGATCCTGGATTGGGATGAGAGAAGAATCTGCTCCCCCAGCGTTTGAACAGAGTAACCCAACGGCAGTTACAGCTAGTGGTATTGTCGTTGCACCTAGGGGGTCCCCGTCGTGCAAGGTGCTGTACAAACACATCATGAAGAGACAGGGTCTCCCAAGTCCCAGGTTAGCACCTGAGCCACTGGAAGTTACCGCCCTGACCAACCCCGGGACGCAATCCTCCGGCTGTGCTATGCAGCAGCTCAGAGGAGAGGAAGTCCTCCAATTGCTGTAGATTTACGTCCCCTGTTTTAATCCTCCCTCTGCCAAGCTAGACAGACGGAGCTCTTTTAATCTGTCCGTGTTAGAAAGTCAGTCCCGCACACCCCCTTTGTTTGTCGTTGCGCTTTTGCCTGTTTTCAAATTTGTCAACGCCTGTCAGAACTCTGTATTCCCTGTGTGGACTCTCCTTACTCTTCATAGCAGGGGTGGGCTTTTCAGTGAAAGTTGTGTCGTTTGGGCCGGGGTCTGAGCTAAAATGGAAAGAGCTACCCTCATAGCAGACTCCGGGCTTGTCTGCACTAGAAGGGGTTTGCCAATATAGCTTATACACAAATGAAATAAGCCAGACCAGGAAAAGGCCTTTTATGCTCATATAACTGCAGGTCCAGTCGTGCTTATTCTGTCTTAGTTTTGACAGTTAAAAAAAATCACACACCGAAGCGACGTTGCTGTGCTGGTATGTGCTTGAAGGAGGATTGGGAGAAGTTAATTGACATTTTTTGTTATTTTGGTGACTAATATCAATGTTTATTTTTAAGCATTTATTTTTTATTTTTATGGATTTACATTTTCTCAGTTGTGGGAAGTGACGGGGCGGCGGTCAGACAATTATTTAGTGACCGTAGACGCTGAGATTCCAAAAGTTAAAGCTTTATCGCCATTAAAACACAAATTGTCAATATCACCTGTGAAAATACAAACAGTAAATATCCTTCAATCAAACTCTATTCTGTTCACAAAACGCATTTTTCTTACTTTGTCCATCTGTCAATTTCGATGATTCTCTATGGAAATATTTTTCCTCAGTTTGCGTGTCCGGTGAAATTGACGTTTACCCTTCCGAGCCTAGTTTTAAGAGTAGACGAGGCCTTACTGGGTCCCCAGGAGGGAGTGACACTGACAGAACTATCTCAGGATAGCTCATAAACCTTTCTCTAAGGTTGTGTCTGAACTACAGACATCTGCCAGCACAGCTCTGTCGGCGATCCCTGACCCACTTCTGGCAGAAGCCCCTAGTGTATACAAAGTTCTGCTGGCCACATTTGTTACTGGGTTAGCTCATTATGCTCGTGGGTGGAGGGGGGGGAGGGTGATAAGCTTTTCTGGTAGAAGCTGTGTTCACATTCGGAGCGCTTTGCTAGTATTGTGTAGTGGGATTCCTATACTGGTCAAGCGCTCTGTAATAGGGTGGCTTGCCCTTAGGGGAGGTGTTAGCCACGTAAAAGTCCACGTGCAGTTCTTAAGGGGCCCACAAGGGGGTGCCAATAGGGCCAGAATGCCCCTGCCCATGACGGGGTGCCCAGTAAATGGTGACCCTGCTACACACTGCTAGTGTAAGGTCTTTGGGGCAAGGCCTGGATGTACGGTGCCCCCCTGGTCCACGATTGGCACTCCTAGCCACTACTGTAAGAGACCTAAGAAACCACCAAATGATAATGGACAAGGCGTAGCATTGCAGGAGTGCGCTACCCTCGTTACCGGTGTAACTACAGCTGCCCTCTGGGGGTTGAACCGCTTTCAAGGTCCCCTTATGTAACCTTGTGCGTGTGTAGTAGGGACATCAGCGGGCTTCTGCTCTCGGCAGCCTGCCGGGGCTCTCTGGATCCCCTCTGTCATCTCAGGAAGCATCCCAGGGGAGCGGTTGCTCTAGGAAGACATCATCACGGAGTTCAGGGAGGAATTTGCATTGGCTAATGTCCTACAGCTTCCCTTCACGCCCAACATCCGGCAAGGTGTGTCGGCTTGGGGACAGTCAGCTCAGCTGACGGAGGCCTGGTTTGACGATGGGGAACCAGACGCAAGTCAGGGAAGCCGACTGCTGTTGCCTGCCAGGTGTTTGGCCATCACTGTAAAGCTGGGGTAGTCCATTTTTATTTTTATTTTTGTCAAGGTCCAAATTTCTTGGTCAAGGTCCAGACTCCAGAGAAAATAATAATAAAAAAATAACACTCATGACAATAATAAATATAAAGATTCGGGGTCTGTTCAAAAGCGTCTGCCAGTCCGGATCTGGCCCATGCTCCGTCTGCTGCAAAGTAACGCCCAAAAGGGTAAGGACCTTGCTCAGGGTGGTAATTAACGAGCAAATATATCCGCAGCCCGGGGAGGAAGGCTGGGTTTCAAGTCCCCTTTAAAGGGCTTGTGGTGAATCTCGGGTCTCCAAGCAAGGGTGCGCCCATTGTACTACCAGGCACCTGCACCCAAAATAAACGTACTGAGCCAGCAAAGGTCGCCAATGAACCTTGCCCGTGGTACCAGCCCTTGGGGGAGGGGGTGCTAGGGGTGTCAGGAGCCTATGGTGATGGGGGGGATGTGATTTCATTGGTTGTCAGTGAGGGCAGTTTGAGATGGGACTCGAAATTTAACCCATCGGAATCAGAGGGCTGGGTGTGGATGCTTAATTCCAGGCCCTCTCCTCTTGTGCGGCCTCGCGTGGCGGAGGAGGGGTGAGTGTCGGACTGGCACGTGGACGTCGTTGCTTTTCCCCTTGTTACGAAGGGGATTTGTGTGGAAATCTTTTGACGTTCCCATTTCAGAGTTTATCTGCTGCTGCTGGTCAGGCGTCACTTGCGGGGGAAGGCAGCATGTCCCCTGGACTGGAAACGGCACAGGGAGACAGGATGCCTGGGGTATAGGCCTGGCTGTGTGACCTGGGGCAAGGCACTGCCCCACCCCGTGCCTCAGTGTTCCCCTCTGTAAAATGGGAACAATGATCTTGTCCTCCTTTGCAAGGGGCTTTGAGATCTGTGGCTGGAAACCAAGGAACCGGATTGATTCTTAGTTCTGTTGATCTGGCATGGCTGGGAGGCCATGGGGATCTGATCCCATGGGGCTTGGATGGTCTAATCCTGTGGGGCAGCGGGTTGGGTGGGCTGGGGGTAGTTCTGATCCCACAGGGCGGGGGCGGGGGGAGAGTCTGATCCAGGGGGGCAGGGGACCGGGGGGGGCGGGGCTGGCGGAGTCTGTTCCCACAGGCCAGCCCCCGTGCATAACCCTTTCCTCCCCGCCCCTCTCTAGGACGACAACTGGGGCGAGACCACCACGGTGGTGACGGGCACCTCGGAGCACAGCATCTCGCACGATGACCTCACGCGCATCACCAAGGACATGGAGGACAGCGCCCGCCTGGACTGCTCCCGCCACGTGGGCGTCTCGCTGGGCGGGGCCCTGGCGCTGCTTTCCTTCCTCACCCCGCTGGCCTTCCTGCTGCTGCCCCAGCTGCTGTGGCGGGAGGAGCTGGAGCCCTGCGGCACGCCCTGCGAGGGGCTCTTCATCTCCGTGGCCTTTAAACTTCTCATCCTCCTGCTGGGCAGCTGGGCCCTCTTCTTCCGCCGCCCCAAGGCCTTCTTCCCCCGCGTCTTCGTCTTCCGGGCCCTGCTCATGGTGCTCGTCTTCCTCCTCGTCGTCTCCTACTGGCTCTTCTACGGCGTGCGCATCCTGGACTCGCGCGACCGCAACTACCAGGGCGTGGTGCAGTACGCCGTCTCCCTGGTGGACGCGCTGCTCTTCGTCCACTACCTGGCCGTGGTGCTGCTGGAGCTGCGCCAGCTCCAGCCCCAGTTCACGCTCAAGGTGGTGCGCTCCACCGACGGGGCCAGCCACTTCTACAACGTGGGCCACCTCAGGTGAGGGGCGGGGCGGCTGGGGGGGCGGGAGGGCATCGCTGGGGGAATTAGTGTGTGTGTGTGTGTGTGTGTGACTGCCCCCTGCTGGGGGAGAAGGGGAGTGTGTGTGTGAGTGTGCACCATTTACCCCAGGGATGGGAAAATTGTAGGTGAGTGTGTTTGTGTGTCCCACCAACTGCTGCTGGGTGGTGTGTGTGTGTGTGTGTGACTGCCCCATGCATGGGAGGAAAGGGGAGTGTGTGTGTGTGTGTGTGTGTGTGTGTGTGTGTGTGTGTGTGTGTGTGTGTGTGTGTAAAATGTTGCTCTATGCTAGAGGGAACTAGACCTGTGTGTGTGTGTGTGTTTGCGCACACTGCTGCCTGCTGCAATCTCGGGGAGGGGGATGGCGGCAGTGTGTGTGTGTGTGTTTGTAGGCCTGTGCATGCATTTTGTATCCACACCTGCTTGGGGGAAGTGCGTGTGCGCGCCCATGAACATTCATGCGCTACTGTCCCCGCTGCATGGATCTTCACCTGCCGGCAACAGTGGAATTTGGTGCAGTAAAAGATATTACTCACCTACCTTGTCTCTACGGTAACAGCCTCATCAATGCCATGTCTCCTTTAGCTCCAGCTGCAGGGACCTTTCTGGGGCCTGCGCCGAATCCCGTGCCCGTGGCTTGTAGTGAGGCTTGATAGGATTAGATTTGTATTGGTAAATACCAGTAAGCGTCAATTTCACTGTCCACATGCAAACACACCTGAAAACATTTCATCCAGGGTCACTGAAATTGACAGCCAGGCAAAATAAGAAAAATGCTGCTTGTGAACTTAGTAGAGTTGGATTTAAGGAGATTTACTTTGTCTCTTTTGACATGTGATGTTGACAGCTTGTGTTTTAACGGTTACAAAGCTTTGGCTTTTTGAACGTCCAATGTCTGCCATTAAATAATTATTTTCTGACCTGTCCGCCCCCACTGCTTCCTGCGATTGTGAAAATAGAACTCAATAAAAATCTTTACAAATGCTTAAAACCAACCATGGATATTATCCCTCGAAACGCTAAAACAATCCAAGTTGAGGTCTAGTTGTAATCACCGCACAGAGGCCGGCCGGCGGTCAGTCTGTACTGTGGTGGTTGGGATTTGCTGCTGCCACTGGACAGAGCACTCCATCCCAATGGCGTGTTTGATGCTGCGCTTTCTGCCTGCGGCGTGCGGCTCACAGATCCAACCCATCAGTCTCCCTTTTGTTCTCCCCCTTCTGTGTACGTGCGTCCCCTCCCTACCCCACACCCCCCAGCAGCGCGAGTCTAACGTGTTATTTTGTGTCCCTCCCCGTGCCCTGGCTGTGTCTCTCCCCGCAGTATCCAGCGCGTGGCAGTGTGGATCCTGGAGAATTATTACCACGATTTCCCCGTCTACAACCCCGCCCTCCTCAACCTGCCAAAATCCGTCCTGTCCAAGAAAATGTCCGGGTTCAAGGTGTACTCGCTCGGCGAGGGTGAGCTTGGGTCTCTCTCCCGTCCACCCTCCTCACTATCTCTTCTTACTCTGTTTCCTCGCACTCTGTGTCCGGCCCCAGAGCTGCACCTTGCGGTAGCTTCATTGATGTTAGTGATGTTATAAGGGGGAGCGAAATCGACCGGCTTACTTCTCCCCTTGTTCCCAGCCTCGGCTCTGGTTAGCAGGAGCTGATTTTATTTGATAAAGCTCCCTTTTATTACCAGCTTTCCTCCCCTCCTTTCTCCTCTGCCTGAGCGCGGGATTATTCTCTGTCTCGCTGGGAATGGCTTCGGATTTGAATTCATTTATTCACACCAACACAGAAGTTTTATACCCTACCTTTCGCCCCTCCAGTGCAGAGGTTATTGGTAACGTCACTTGAACCGGTTTAAGTGCGTCTACAATAGGAGGCTCACACCCGATTAACTAGAGCCGTGTCATTAAACGGGTACAGTTTTCTGACTGTAGACAAGGCTTTGGGGCAGGAGGCCTGAGGGTGGGATTTTCAGTAGCCTGTTAATATTTGATGTGTTTGAAGGTAGGTCCACCTAGAAACCTGGGCAATGGGCACGTGTTTCTTTCCCCCCGCCCACCATGCCATTCCGATCTAGATCTGAACAGGGGGTTGGATCCAGGGGTCTGGGGCCAGGCCAGGCTGCAGCGTTGACGAACAAAAGCTGCAGAGACTTAAAACCCAGCGGGTGTCTTCCCCTCCTCCGGCTGCAGCGTGAGTGCACAGCGGCTCGCTGTGGCCTGGTGAGCTCGTTGCACAGGTGCAAGCCAGGAGGGGCTGAGCACAAGTTGCCGGGGTGCTATAAAGTTGGGGCGCTCCCGGCTTTCGGAGACAGCCCGGGTGATGGGCGTGAGCAGGTGCTGCTTGCCAACGGCTCTAGAAATCTCAGCATGGTGCTGCATGACATGCCCTCTCCCCTGCCTGCGTTAGTGGCTAGTTCCAGCGGCAGAGGCGCCAGCTGTCTGCTCCTATAACTTCTCCCCCTGTGTCTAACCCCCCCCACTCCTTCCCCTTCCAGAAAACACGACGAACAACTCGACAGGCCAGTCTCGGGCCGTTATCGCTGCGGCCGCCCGGAGGCGCGACAACAGCCACAACGAGTACTACTACGAGGAGGCCGAGCACGAGCGCAGGGTGCGGAAGCGCCGCGCCAGGTACGGGAGTCGACGGGGGGGCGCAGTGCCTCCTAGTGGTGGAGAGGAGGCAGGGCTGGGCTGGGGTGACTGTGAAGGGGCTTCTGACCTGAGGCTGCTGGACCCAGACAAACCCTGCGGTTCCTCCGGCAGTGCGGCTCTCGGCTTGGGAGACAGAGAGACCGACTGTATTAGCATGGGCTGCACATCCTGCCTGGCCGGGGAAGCTCCCCCTAAGCTTCTTTGGCCCACAGCGGGTCAAATCCCCCTAGAGTCCTCGCAGGTTGGGCCGTGATTGGGGATTGAACCCAGGACTTTGGGTCTATAAGCAAGGTTACTGCTCGCTGAGGTACAGGACGGGTTGGGGCAGGTGCAGGCTCCGGAGCCTCTGCAGGGCTTCCAAGCGGAGCCAGCTGGGTCGCCACCGCTGCCTTCCTCCCGCCAGGCTGGTGGTGGCTGTGGAGGAAGCCTTCACCCACATCAAGCGGCTGCAGGAGGAGGACCAGAAGAACCCGCGGGAGATCATGGACCCGCGAGAAGCTGCCCAGGCCATCTTCGCCTCCATGGCCCGGGCCATGCAGAAGTACCTGCGCACCACCAAGCAGCAGCCCTACCACACCATGGAGAGCATTCTGCAGCACCTGCAGTTCTGCATCACCCACGACATGACTCCCAAGGTAGGTGGGCGGGGAGGGGGGAGGGGTAGGCTGGGGAGCTCGGGGGTCGATGGGCGAAGCCCCAGTTCCCGTGGGCCAGCCCGAACTCACTCCTGCTCCCTAGACCTGCAGTCCACCCCCGGAGACTTTTCTCCAGTGAGAATTACTTCTGCAGGTTCATGGTCAGACCATGAAACCAGAATCCACGTTAAACATGGATTTTGAGCCATTGCCCAGCACCCCTTTTCTCCTCCTCCCCATCTTGGCTGGCTCTGGGGTTGAGGGTCTGTCCATCACTGAGGTAGCTGAGCTTTGGGTGAGAAGTCCAGCAGCCGAAAGCCCTGGTCCTGTCTGCACCGTAGGGCTGTATTTCAGAGCCTGTTGCTCCAGCGTCTTCAGCGCTGATAGACACCATATGAAGTCCCAAGGCTGTATTGCGGTTCAACACAACCGCACAGCAACTTTGTTTCCCAGCATAGCCGTGCATCGGCCATGTAGGCCAGTCCATCCTTACCGGGTTTGTACCAGTGCATGCTGGGAAGATCTGGCCAGCTATCCCATACTACCTTAGCCTCTGGCCCCTGGGGGCAGAGAGAATCGTGGGTGGTTTTTTTGCATGGTGCTGTGCACCTTGGGATAGCCTCCCTCGCAGAGGCAGGAGAGCTGGGAATGCGGTTGGAAGGGGCCCTACCTACAGTCAGAGCCCTGGATACAGTTGTGCTGGAGCTGGTGGGTTTCCATGGCGACGTTGCAAGGCCTCCTTCCGGCCTGACCCACCAGGTAGCCAATGGTGCCTCACCAAAGACCACTATCCATTGAGAAACACCCCTCCTGTCTCTTCTCCTGTCCCCCAGGCCTTCCTCGAGAGGTACCTGAGCGCTGGGCCCACCATCCAGTACCACAAGGACCGCTGGCTGGCCAAGCAGTGGACGCTGGTCAGCGAGGAGCCGGTGACCAATGGCCTGAAGGATGGGGTAGTCTTCGTCCTCAAGCGCCAAGACTTCAGCCTGGTGGTGAGCACGAAGAAGATCCCCTTCTTCAAGCTCTCAGAGGAGTTTGTGGACCCCAAGTCACATAAGTTCGTCATGAGGCTGCAGTCGGAGACCTCGGTGTGAACTGCAAAGGGGGCGGGTTAGGTTATGGACTCATGCCTGAGGAGGAGCAAGTTGCATCCAGGACTCTCCCTTTTTTGACCGGAGCTTAGAGAGACCATCATGCAGGGAGAGCCTTGTAGGAACCTCCCAGAACCAGCGTGCATGCCCTAGGGCTCCGTCTCCTCTCTCTGCCCTCTTCCATCTCTGCTTGCCCCCCATTTGGGGGTCGGGGGCAGAGCCCTTTCCCCTTCCTGTCTCTGCTGTCTCCAAAACCCAGATTCTTGTAGCAATCTCCGAGGAGGTCGGAAGGCGCGTTGCGCGAAGGCTGGCGTTTTAGCAGGAAGAAGATCCCTCATTTGGTGCCAAAACTCAAGGGCTACTTTTGTTCCCTCCTTCACCAGCGTCTCCAAATGCGGCTGGGTCCGAGGAACCGTCTCAGTTTCCTTTTTTGTATTACTATCCCGATTCTGGCCTTTTTTACAACTTCCCCGGATGTTTGGAGTGTGTTTTTTTAAATCCCCACACGCGAGGGTTTTGGAGCATTTGCAAGCGTCCCTCCAGTATCGTGGCTGCTATCGAAATCTCCCTGCTCCACCTGCAGGCAGGAAAAGACGAACCAACGATGCCGACTCTGGTATAGGAACCTCCTCTTTGGCTCTTCTCTGGGGTTTTCCAGATCAGTTTTTTAACAACGACGAGAAGACTAGTTTTAAACAGTTTTTTTAAATAGCGATTTTTTTTCGTGTGTGCTGATCTCTGTGCTTTGTAATGGAATCCTGTGTTTTTTGTAAATAGCAACTCAAACTGGCTCAGTTCCACTTCCTTGACTAACTGGGTCCAATTCCTCCTTTACACCAAGGGCATCTTTACCCCCCTCCGGCAGTGTAAGGGGGCCTTAAAGTGGATGTCAAGTAGGGTTACACTGCTGGAGTGGCATAAAGGGGTCTTTGTGTCCAGGAGAATCAGGCCTCCCGATGATAAGGTTGGTGAATGTGCTGAATTGCAGTTGAGAAGAATGACTCATCTTCCTTGTGCTTTTCTCTGTCTGGAGGCTGAGCTTTGGTTTAGCTGTTGGGATTTATAGGGAAAACCGCCCCAAATCTCTCCCATGCCCTAGTACTCATCCCCAGCCTCAGGCAAGTAAAGCAACTGTGACTTGCTTTTGTTCAAGGTCATGACTCCGCAAGGTACATGCCGAATGTTATCTCTCTAAGGTACTTACATGGCCCCCATCACCACGGCATTTGGGGGGCTCACAGCACCCCGTGCGGCCGGGCAGTGCTGTTGTCCCCGTTCTGTGGCACAGGCCGGCTAAGCTCAGTGACTTGCCCAAGGAATCTGTGGCGGAGAAGGGGCTCAAACCCAGATCTCACAGGCCCAGTGGCCTAACCACTAGCCCATCCTTCCTCTGACCCCCCAGCGGGTGTAACCTAGCATAGGGCCATTAACTAATGGAGCTCTGCTGATTTACACCTGCTGAGATTCTGGCCCGCTGATGTAAATGGAACTGTTCTTGGGCTGGAAGTCAGGCGTGTGCTTTAACGGCCTTGCTGGTTCAGGGCCCATCATCACATGCACGTTTGGTGCGAAAACAGCCCCTCCAGCTGTGCTCCCGTATCTGCCGGCTTTACGGATGCAAACAAGTGATTGCTCCCATGAACCCTGCAGTGGCGCGCGTCGGACCGAGCTGGTTCTGTTCTTCCTCCTGCACCGTCCACAGAGCCTGACGACAGCATCTCTGGCCTTGGTTCTCGGTGCCCTGAGCCTCGCACGGTCCCTCGCACCAGTGCACAGGCCAGTGTAAAAGGCTCCCCCTCTTGATCTGGCAGTCTTTTGCCCTCCCTTTGTACCGGTGACCCAGGGCGCTGGAGAATCGGGTTCTTTTGTCTCCATGGCTGGTGCGAGAAGGGGACAAAAATGCAGAGATTGCAGCTGGTTCCCGGGGCTGGCCGCAGCTAATGAAATCCAGCTCTTGGCTTGGTTACAAACTGAGCTGGTCGGGTCTAGAGACGAAGGCCTCCAAGTCCATTTCTCTTACTCACCCTTTGTAGATTGAATTAGTTTCAACACGCCAGCTGGCCCCCTGCACAAACAGGGCTCTTGTCCACGGAACAGGGCTAAAGCCAAGTCACTTGACTTAAAAATAATTTTTGCTTCCTCCTGGCAAACTTTGTCCTGGTCTCCCCCTTTCATTTTGTTTCTGGAGCAGCGTTGCTGGGCATCAAGGGCCCGATCCGGCTCCTGCGGGAGTCTCCGGGGCCCAATTCCTGACCTTCCTGCCCCTTTACGCCAGCCCAAAGCAAGCACGTGAGATGCAGCCGTTCTGATCCGCTGGCATCTTGCACCCGACTTTGCACATGCCTCAGTGACCAGGGCCCGGACCCTGCCGGCTCCTACGCACACGCTGAGCTTTGTGTCCCGTTGGGCCTGCTCCTCTGCGGCGCCCAGTGCGGTCGTGAATGCGGGTCGCTAGTGCAAAGCGAGTGCAAACCAGAATGGTCGTGCGTTGACACCCGCGTCGCACTGGTGCAGCGAAGGGCTGACCCTGTGCCTGTCGGCATCCATGGCAACGCTCCCAATGACTTCAATGGAGCAGGAGCAGGCCCGGAATGCACCAGACACAGGGTGACGGAGAAGTGGGCACAAGGGGACCGCTCACATGCACAAGTGTCAGGATCCGAGCAAGGCAGGGTGCAAGGCTGCGGAGGATCAGGTCCAGCGGGAGCGTCTCTCCCAAGGCCCCAAAGATTCATTCCTTCTTCCCTCCCGTGTCCTCTGGAGCCTGGAATCAGAAACCTGCAGTTTGTTACCGTGCCCCGGCCTCCCACTTTGTACCGAGTCCCCCCACTCAGCTGGTGCGTGCGTCTAGAACTCCCCACCCAGTGGATACTAGAACTGTCCGTCCGTCTTTGTCATGGGCCTGTATGAATTCTGCCTATGCCAACTTCAGTGCTGGGGAGAGGCCTGGGCTAGACCTGCCGCCTGCCGTCCCCAACTGCAAGTGGCAACATTATGATGGGCCCCTCGCTTGGCGGGTTTTCGTCTGACGTTTGTTTGTTTGTTTGTTTTTTAAGTCAAACCGACACGAAGTCTTTTTGGTTACAAATACCTCACAGGTTTTCTACTGGGTCCTTTCTACCGTCTGTGCCGCTGTGGTTGTGTGTGTTCGGTGTGAGGAGAACGCCGGGGCTGTGTGAGGGTACTCAGAAACGGCGGGTCGCGGTTGGGGGGGCGGGGTTGTAGGGCTCGCCAGATTTCGTCACTGTGATTTCAACTTTTTTTTTTTTTTTTAGCACTAAAATTATTAAAGGACTGTGACTTGTGGGGGCGTGAGGGGAAATTGACAGTATTTTGCTCTTGAAGTCAGATTTGCGGTTAACGTTTTTCCTTTTATTTTTAAAAGTAGGGGTTCCCCCCCCTCTTCCATGCTGTTGCTCAGAGGTTTACAATCGTGGTAACTCCCTATCTCTCTAACAGCCTCTGGGATGTCAACTGCCTTTCTGAGCTCAACTCCTCCAGGCTAGCCCCCCAATTGGTGCCAGTTGCCGTAACATCTGTCCAGCAGTCCGCCTATCAGTCATAGGGTGTTGTTTTGCCACCCATCACCGTAGTGTCTGGGCGCCTTCCACATAAGATCAATAGCAAAGTCCCTAGTGGATTTCATGGCCTTTTTCGGGGTCAAAATTTGGCTTGGGGGTAGGTTGAGCCCAGCTGGGGATCTGGGTCTCCAAGTCTGTACAAAGATACTCTGCTCTCCTCACTCTCCTGTTCTCTCACTGTTCTTTGACTTAATTAGCACCAGGTTCACCATGCGGTCAAAGTTCACCCTATGCTGAGGTCCGTGCACCACTAAACCCTTTAAAACAGCGTTGGTGGGACATCGCTGGTGCAACTGCTCCGTGCACGCCCTTCTGCACAGCAAGGGAATTCCATCCCCTCTCTCTCTTCCCTTTTCCCAGCATCCTCTTTGCTTACCGCCCGGGTCCGATTTTGATCTTGGTTACACTGGTGTAAATCTGGAGCGACACCAGTGGAGTCACTCTGGATTTGCACAAGTGCAGCTGAGACCAGTCTGACTGTCTTTAGTCTTCCAGGGCTTTTAACCCTTTGTTTCTATCTCCCGTTCCACCTTGCTTTGGATCTCTGTACCTTGGCCTTTCCATCACCACACCAAGCTGCCAGCTTCCCCATCCCTCCCTGCTGGATCATCCCCCAAGATGAGATCCCCCTCCCTTTGTCTGGCTCCATTAGTGTCTTGCCTCATGTCCTCTCGACTTCATTTTCTTCTATCCTTCGGGCCAGATTCCGATCCCAGTAACACTCATGTGGAGTCCCGTGAGGAGGGTCCCTGGAGAGACTCTGGCTTGACACCAGTTTCACTGAAATCAGAAACCGGCCTCCAACTTCACCTCCAGATTCCGATATCCATGTCACAGCACAGAGGTCAGTGAAGTGACTCTGGTTTTACACTTGTTTAACCACGATCAGAATCTAGGGCCTGACTCCTCATTGCCCTGCATCTAGCTTTATACCAATGCATAGCAGGTGTCCGCGACGAGACCAAGCACAGGCCCACCGAGAATCCGAGCCCATCGCTCCAATCTCTCCGATCCCTTAACATCCTCCACCTTCCCCTAGAAAACAAAGCCCTTCGCTGTAAACCCTCAGCTTCAGTATTCCAAGGACAAGAGGATCCAGCTAAAACATCTGGATCATTGAAGATGCTTCATGCAAACATCTGCTTCCATTACTGCTGCCTTCCACCATCAGGGTGATTACTTGACTTTCACCATTTCTTCTCCTCCAGATGATCTGTTAATCTATCCGTCCGTGTGTCTCCTTTCCTGATCCTCCAGGGGGATCTTTCGCCGACACTGCTTTATGGATCAGTCACCGTCGCTGTGATCATCTTGTCATGTTTCCATGTGCACATTTACAGGGATAGATTTTTTTTTTTTAAGTCCCCCCCCCCCCCCCAAAATACAGACTCTTCAGTGGAGTGAGATTGTAAATGTAGAGGTTTTAGGGGGGGTTGTTTTTTCCATTCTGAGTTTAGGGGGAAAAAGGTTTTGGGGGTTTTTTGTTTTGTTTTGTTTTTTACAGAGCTGATACCTTGTGCATGCGTGTAGAAAATTGTAAAATGTAAAATTGTTTTTTAATATATAAAAAGTTTGTTTTTACAGTTTGCAGTGAATCTAAGCATTATGGCCATGTTAGGAACTTTGGGGTTTTTTTCATAAATATAGGAACTAAAACTGTACAAATTTTTTTTTTATATAAAATAAACACATTTGACATTTTCCTTTTCCTTCTTTTGCCTGTGACTTTGTTACTACATTGAGAAATAGAGATTTCTCTACGCTGGTGGTTCTCAATCTGTACCATACCAGTGCCAATATGGGAAGGGTGGCATGGTCCAGACAGGCAGCGTGACCTAATGGTTAGAGCACTAGACTGGAACTCTCTTCCCAGCTTTGATGCTGGATAACCTTGGGCCAGTTCCCCTCTCTGTGCCTCAGTTTCCCCATCTGTAAAACAGGGCTGATAATGCCAATAGAAGAAAATTCTGGCAGGGCTATTAAACCTCATGCTTCAGGGTTTAAGATAGTCTAACTATTTAGCAGTCAGGAGGGAACCTATCATGGGGGGCAGAGTACCTCACCTCCACCTAGGGTGACATTTCTTCCACCTTCCTCTGAAGCAGCTGGTGCTGGACCACTGTCCGAGATGAGATACTGGGATAGATGGACCATGATGGGTCTGATTCAGTCCGGCAGTTCCTAGGTCCTAAGCAAGGGAGTTCCTCCCCCCTCTTCCTACGGGAGCCCATTTCCCAGGTAAAGATCTCATTGTCCGCATAAACTCTGGTGGTGTCAGCTCTGTGGGATATAAACTCTGATTCTCAGCTGCTGCGGTGCTGCAGCTGTTGCCACTGGGCTGGGCTGGACACAGGCAGAGGCGAGGGTAACCGTGTGCCCCCCAGTATTCTTGTTTCCTGTACATTATGCCTGTTTGTTTTTAAAACCACCAGCTGTGGGTTTGGGTGTGTGCGTAGTGCGGGAGGAGGTGGGGTGATGGAGGGAAGTTGCTTTTTCCTCTAAGCTCACTCTGTGATCACGGGCTATGCACACTTTTTCCAGCGAGTGCAAAGAATCTCAGAACAGACGGCTGGGGGGGGGGAGATGGATCATGTGACCACCACAGAGCGTTTCTTCAAACACTGAACAGGAAACTTTATCCCAGTAAGGGAAAATGCATTCTCCTTCTGGCTGCACTGTGGAGTTTCTGCCCTATAACCTTCCCCGCTCTTGCCAGACTTCCTGTTACAATTTGAAAGAAACAGGACACGATCACAGAAGGCCAGCTTCTCATTTACAAGACCTTGGCTACACACACGAGTAAACTGCTTTAACTACACTGGTATAATGAAAACTGTACAAGCCGTAGTGTGGATGCAGTTACATCTGTCTAGCTTATTGCCATAAATGTATCAGGCCTGGCCTTCACTGAGGTGTTAGCTACAGGGGAGTGGTGCTTAAACTCTACCCGGTACAGCAGGGGGTGGGTTGGAGCTCAAATGCTGCCTAGTTTGTGGACGCTGCTGCTACTGCCCGTGCTCTGTGCAGCGTGAGTGGTGGTTGTGCCACGGGTCTCACTCAAGCTAGGCTAGCTGCAGGGGAGTTAACGGTGCCATGAAGACAAGCCAAGTGTCGGGTGGGCGGGAGTGGGTGGGGGTAGTGTAATTGAGAATCAGGTCGTTTGGGGTGTAGTTAGTTTCACTGGTTCCCCGGTATAGCCACAAAGATCCAGATCCTAAAATAAGAACATGCGATCGGCCGAACTAGGTCAGACCAATGGGTCCATCTAGCCCAGTGTCCTGTCTCTGACAGTGCCCAGCGGGAATGAGCAGAACAGGGCGATGATCCAGTGATCCAGCCCCTGTCGTCCAGTCCCAGCATCTGGCAGTCAGAGGTTTAGGCACAATGGGAGTTAGGAATCGAGGAGCTCACACCCTTGCCCCAGTTAGGAGCCTCAGTGACTTAGCTCAGTCTCCTGGCCCAGAGCGGTCCACCTACACAGAGCGGCTCCCCGAGTCAGTTTCCCTTGGTGTGTGAACCAACCTACCCAGAGCGGGGAAAGAACTGCTTGAAAAATAGGAAAATGTGATTGTAGAAAACACGCCAGTTAGCCGGGGCGGGGGTAGCTCAAGCTACTTTTAATCCGTTTCTACCTGGACTGGATTCCAAGCCGCTGTTTTCCCTCCAGATTTGTCCCCTAATTTAAAGGTTCCACTCCCTCTCTGACCAACGGGAATGTTGTCGTGACAAGGGAAGACAAGAAGATATTTAACTAAAAGGGAAAACTAGGAAGGTGTGGGGGGGAGTGAAAAGATGACGAGGGAGGGGTTTGGAGTCTTCTGGACGCCTCCCTGAGCGCTGCGTGGCACTGGAAACATCCTGTATTTTCTCCCTTTTCCCCCAATGCTGTCTCATTCCAGGAGAAGAGCTGGGTCTCAGACGCCTTCCCCACCCAGTCGGCCTGTGCTGATGGCCAGTGTCCCCCTTGGTGGATCATTCTGAGCAATGTTAGTCTGTGACACGCCTCGAGCTGCACGTCTGAAGCCCTTGCCCATCGTTGCTCCACTCCCATGTGGCCTTTATGAGTAAAGCCCGTTAATTCGCTAATTAAGCTCCATTAAGGCAGACGCAGAGGATATGTTGGAGATGAGACCATGGGGCAGAAATCTAATTGATGGAGAGCTTGCATCACGGAGCATGTTTTTCCCTCTCTGGTGGCGTCTCCCCCGTTGCTCTGCATTATTTTTTTCCATTGCACCTTTGTTGTTTGTTCCCTGTGAACTTTGCCACCTACTCTCGGACATGGTGTCATTCTTCAAGGGCGACTCTGACTGTGAGGCTCCTAGGCAGCATAGTCCGGCGGACAAAGCACTTAACTGGGCCTTGGCAGACCTGAGGTCCAGTCCCAGCTCTGCCCGAGACACACTGTGTATCGTTAGGCAAGTCGTTTCCTCTCTGCGTGCTTCTGTTTCCCCAGCTTGGAGCTCTCCAGCGGAGTAACGGGGATTTCCACCAGCTGGGGATCTGGCCCTAGGACTGTTGATTACAGAGCAATTGAATGGGGAAGGGGACTGGAGTCAAGAGGGAAACTAGAGGCCAGAAGGGTCAGTGTAATTAATGGAAAAGAGGCATGAAAAATGCCCGGGAGATGGAAGAAAGGAGAGATGACCGTGAACATGTGATGACAGGAATCTGCCCCAAGAGGGGGCTCCAACCAAAAAAAGAAGGCACCTGGTCTCTGCACCCCATACTGGAGCCAGCCGTTAGGGGTCGTGCGCCACTCAGGCAGCAGCCCAGAGCTGCAATTTCTGGGGGAAATATTTGAGCCAAATCAGAGGGAATTGGAGATTTACATACAACATCCCGCCCTCCCTCCCTCCCCCCCCCCCTCCCCCCAGGACACTTGTTTAAAAGGTTTCAGAGTAGCAGCCGTGTTAGTCTGTGTCTGTAAAAACGAACAGGAGTACTTGTGGCACCTTAGAAACTAACAAATTTATTAGAGCATAAGCTTTCGTGGGCTACAACCCACTTCTTTGGATGCATCCGAAGAAGTGGGTTGTAGCCCACGAAAGCTTATGCTCTAATAATTTTGTTTAAAAGGCCTTGCAGAGCAGTGGGACTTTATTCTAATCCACGGGGGCTCTGCGGACAATCAGCAGCTCAGATCCTACAGGGGGAGCAAGTCTCGGATCAATAGCTAGGGGAGGGGCCAAATAAATCAAGCCCACCTTCCCCATGGGCTCCCTGGAATATCCGAACATTTCCGAGGCTCAGAAATAGCCAGTGAAATTCCCCTCCCCCATTTGGGCCATACACCCCCTGCCTCCCTCCCCCCGCCGGTAGTTTATTTGTCTTACGGTAGCGCCGGGAGGGAGCCTTCCTCGTGGACCAAGCCCCCCACGGTACTAGGTGCTGTACGGACACAGAACAGAAAGATGAGGCATGCCCCAAAGAGCTTAAAGTATAAGACAAGAGAGGACAGGTGGCTCCAGACAGACGGGGGAGCACAAGGAAACAGCCAATACAGGTTCTGATGGGCAGGTCTCAGCTCACCGAGTTTGTTGGGGGCCTCATGGCAAAGGAGAGGGAGGCGGGCCAGGTGCCTGATTTGCTCCACAGAGCAGAGGAGTCAGCGAAGGCCTGTTGAATACCCGATGCCAGTACGGCGAGCAGCTCGTCCGTCTAATGCGCTCGTCTGAAGTGGCTGGCGCCTCCAAAGCCCAGTGGACTGGCTGGCCAGAGCCGATGTGGCGGCAGCTGGAGCCTGCCCAGCAAGTCTCTCCCCTGCGTGGCTCTGGTGACAGACTCCTGACAGCACCGGCCATCGCACCTGCTGGACGCTTAGACGGCGGAGCCGAGGCAGGAAACTAAGAGCTGGTTGACACACAAACGTTGCCCTGGTATAAGTAAAATCAGGTTAGTTGGCCCAGTGCAAGGCCCTGCAGGGGCACTGCTCACAGCTGGATTATAGAGAGTTAGCCTAATTCGGTCAATGGCCCGGCCAGAGTAGGGGGCGTGGCCAGAGTAGGGGGCGTGGCCAGAGTAGGGGGCGTGGCCAGAGGCGGCAGTAAACTAGAGCGTTCAGAGGCAGCTCTAATTTACGCCAGGGGCCCTAAAGGCCAGGTTTGAACCAGGGCAGCTCCTTTGGTGAATAACCACTGATGGTTGAAATCTGGGCAAGCCCCCAGTGTAATTTCATGTGTCTAAGGTCACGGCCCCTGGCCCAGAGCAGGGGCTTGAGTCATAGCTACAGAGGGGCTGTGGGAATGGCCTGCCGCTCAATCACCAGTTGGGGGCGGTGGGGACAGGATATTCCATTTATAACCCCCAGCACACCATCCTCCGCCCCCAGAAATCCCACGTCCGTGGGAGAGGTGTGAGTATGCAAATAGCACCTTGCTTTTTTGCAGACAACAACTATAAAAAGATGCACCCCGCGGAAATGTCAGGCACGAAAAGTTCAGCACTAAACAGCAGCAGCAGCATAGATCATTGTGTGTGCATGTACACATGAGCACATGCATGACACACAAACACGCGTGTGTGCGTGCACATGCGCTGCAGAATGATCCAGTGATCAGCACCTGCCATTTCATGGCAGGAGCTCCGGGGGGGTTGCTAGGGAGAGTTTGCTTAGCAAATAGAACAAGGTGGGGGGGGGGATTCTTTTCTCCCCCCCCCCAAATCATCCTGTTTTCTTTGAAACCAGACCCCAGGCCCATTGCCCCCACCAACCCACTTGTGCCTCATCGTCCTCAGAATGAGTCACCTGACAAAGGTGCCATGATTTCGGGGCATGGGTCATTTCCTTTGGCTTTTGCATTGTCTTATTTTCCCCTTCCACCTTTTCCATGGAAGATCCAGCCCCGTCTCTTCCTCAGAGAGGACTGTGGACAGCAGCAAACTCATTTGGAGTTGGGGTACCCTCATGTCCCTGGATGTAATTCTCCGCGGCACCTCACCAGAGCGTGAAACGCCAGCACTTGGAACCAGCAGCGTCTCACACTCAGTTTGCACCAGTGCAAATGGCTGTGTATGGTCCAGTGCGCTGGGGAATCAGGCCTGCATGCTAGGAAGTGCATGGGGTAGGAGGCTGAAGGCGCTGTTGATACCCTGCTGGTGGACTATTCCTGCGACAAATCTGCTACAGACCATGGTGCTTATGTAAACAACCCCCCCATCCCAGCCGCAGTGCTCAGCCCAGCTGTGCGAGATTGGCCGACAGACTCTGGGCGTGTCTACACTAGCAAAGAAGGGGCCTTCAGATCACCGAGTCTGCTAAACCATTGGAGCAAACATCTTGGGGCCAGAGCTAAGACAGGAGCCAAATTGCCCTGTCTCCTTGTGCCAGCCCCCTCCAGGGAGAGGGACACGGGCTTTGCATTTCGGGCGGTCTTTGCCCTAACATGCATCCCTGCTATGGGGCCGGAGGAACACACCCCCTCCCAACTTGACCACGCCCTCTCTCCTTTGGTCCTCCCACGCCCTGTTCCTGCTCCACCCCCAGCATGGCCCCTTCCGAGATGCTGCATGTGGGTGCAGGTGTCAAGGGCCTCGGGGCAACAATGAACTGGACCAACAGGTGTCACCTTTGTCAGCACTTCAGCGCCCTCTGCTGCTGGCACCAGGGAACTGCATTGGCCCTAGGGCTGGCGTGACTCCCTGGACCCCGCCCATGTGAGCTTGTCGAGTCAAAGCTGTGATCTTGTGGTGGGACTTTTTGCCGGACGCAGTCACGGGTTCCCAGTCAGACCCAGCACTATTGCCCCTAGGGGGGTCAGAATCCCCCAGAGCGCAGCCTGAAAAAACACCCAGCTAGAAATTCCATCAGACCCCCTGACGCTGAGCGGTGAATACCCCCGACTTGCCATTTGGTGGCTGGACTTTTGTGGACCATTCAGCTCAAAAACCGGGGCCCGGAAAAATGTTTGCGTTACAGATAAGTGCATTTCTGTGAACACGAGTACCAACTCCCAGAAAGAGGAAGCCGCTTCGCCATCTGCGTTTAACCAAGATAATTTTAAAAAACTGAGCTAGTTATTTCTTCTTTTGCTCAGTTTGCATTTAGCTCACTTCCTGGTGTGAATCTGAAGTAATTACAGGCTTCAGTGCAGCGACTGATTCACTTGCACCTTGTGCCTGCTTTGGAAAGCAGGAGGAGGGGTGGGGCCTGAGACCTTAGTCTATCCAGGGATGATAAAACTGCCCTATGACCTCACAGGGTGCATTAAAGATTGTGAAGTGCTCAGATAACCGAGTAATGAGGGGCCATGTAAGTACCCAAGGTAGACAGGTAAAATGTTACTGCCTGGGCGTAGTAGAATTTTACCCCTTGTCCCAGCGTGAGTGACAACACAAGGTACAAGGCAAGGGGACGCCACAGCCCTCTGCATTTTCACTGGTGTCACTGAGATCCGACGCGGCCCACTGCGGCTTTTTAGACATGCCTCTCCAAGCGTCGGCATCCCAGCTGAACCCGGCCTCCTTCGCTGTGGGCCTGGGACCATCTGGGGACGCTCTCTGTACCGTGTAGGAATTCGGTATGAGATGCTGAGCTCTCTGGGCATATCTGTATCGAGCTGAAAACTCCATTTTGAAGGTGCAGCCTTTTCCATGGGGTCCATTCGCATCCCTGTGGGACCAAAATTCCAGCAGCGCTGTAGTGGTCCAGGGCTGAAGTGGACCAAGGCTGGAAATAGCAGGTCGTTAAATTGGGAGTGCTCGCCCATTGAAATAGAATTGCTCGAAACAATAGACTGGCTTCCAACCAGGAGAACTGGTTTAGAGGTTGCCTGGCACTGTCGGAAGGCTCAGATCCTCAAAGGCATCTGGTGCCAATGGGAGTTAGGCACCTAAATACCTCTGAGGATCGGGGGTCAAGTCACCTGGGATCGGGGGGTCTGGAACCACCTGAGGAGGGTGAGCAGGAAGCCACCTGACAAAGGGGGCTAAGTTAGGGTTACCATACGTCCGGATTTTCCCGGACATGTCCGGCTTTTTGGGCCTCAAATCCCCGTCCGGGGGGAAATCCCAAAAAGCCGGACATGTCCGGGAAAATAGGGAGGTAGGGCCCGGCGGTGCGGGGCCGGGGGCCAGCGCGGTGCTCGGCAGGGGCTAGGGCCGGGGGCACGGGGCCGGCGCGGTGCTGGGCCGGGGGCACGGGCACTTGGCCGGGGGCCGGCGCGGGCACTTGGCCGGGGGCCAGGGACGGGGACGGGACCAGGGTCAGCGCGGTGCCCGGGGGATCGGGGGGTCTGGAACCACCTGAGGAGGGTGAGCAGGAAGCCACCTGACAAAGGGGGCTAAGTTAGGGTTACCATACGTCCGGATTTTCCCGGACATGTCCGGCTTTTTGGGCCTCAAATCCCCGTCCGGGGGGAAATCCCAAAAAGCCGGACATGTCTGGGAAAATAGGGAGGTAGGGCCCGGCGGTGCGGGGCCGGGGGCCAGCGCGGTGCTCGGCAGGGGCTAGGGCCGGGGGCACGGGGCCGGCGCGGTGCTGGGCCGGGGGCATGGGCACTTGGCCGGGGGCCGGCGCGGGCACTTGGCCGGGGGCCAGGGACGGGGACGGGACCGGGGTCAGCGCGGTGCCCGGGGGCCGGCACGGTGCTGGGCCGGAGGCGCGGGCATTTGGCTGGGGCCGGGACCGGGGCTGGGGTCGGCGCGATGCTCGGCTGGGGCCGGGGGCGTGGGGGCGGCACGGTGCTGGGCCGGGGGCGTGGGCACTTGGCCGGGGGCCGGCGCGGTGCTCGGCCGGGGGTGCGGGCACTTGGCCGGGGGCCGGGGCCCCAGCCGGGCGGGAGACGCCGGGGCCAGAGCCTCTTGGCCTGGGCCGGCCGCCGAAGAGAGCCGCTCGGCCAGGGGGGCCGGACTGAGCCGCGCCGCGCCGCCCCCCGCCCCAGCTTACCTGCTGCCTCCCTGTTTCAGGCTTCCCGCGAACATTTGATTCGCGGGAAGCAGGGGAGGGGGAGGAGCAGGGGGCGGAGCGTTCAGGGGAGGGGGCAGAGTTGGGGCGGGGCTGGGGGCGGAGTTGGGGCGGGGGCGGGGAAGGGGCGGAGTTGGGGCGGGGGCGGGGCCCCATGGAGTGTTCTCCTTTTTAAAAATTAAAATATGGTAACCCTAGGCTAAGTGTTACAAAAGGGCAGGAGCTGCCTTACTCAGGGCCTGTTCTTCTTCGGCTCCAGAGGAGCGAGAAGCCACCCAGCATGTAGGAGCTTGATGAGCCAGGGGACCCTGCCTACCTACCTGAGCACAGCTGGTCCCCCCCGGACTCCGCTGGGCGAGCGGGGGGCCCTGCAGGTTGGACGTGAGTGGTCTGGGGGAGCTGTACTCCCCTGTGCTTTCTCTGTTCACGGACAACAATGGGGTTAGAATGCAGGGCCCGGCGTGCGCCTCTGAGAGAGGTCAGTGGTCACCCCTTTGGGTGGGGTTCTGGCAGAGGGCGTGTTTAAGCAATGGCAGATGGGTCAGCACTGAGCCAGGGGCTAGACCCTGGTCTGTGGGCTCCAGCCCTCAGCAGGGGGTGGTAGACAGGGGGTCTGTGCCCCAGGGCTGTGTTCAGGCTCCAGAGGCTTAAATCATCCAGAGGCAGGGTTCCCTCCAGGGCCGGCTCCAGGCACCAGCTTACCAAGCAGGTGCTTGGGGCGGCCACTCCGGAGAGGGGCGGCACGTCCAGCTGTTCGGCGGCAATTCGGCGGACGGTCCCTCACTCCTGCTCAGAGCGAAGGACCTCCTGCTGCATTGCCGCCGCAGATCGCGATCGCGGCTTTTTTGTTTGTTTGTTTGGCTGCTTGGGGCGGCCAAAACCCTGGAGCCGGCCCTGGTTCCCTCACAGCGGTCTAGCACGTGGCTGAGAGGGGCGCTCACCCGGGGCTGAGATATGGCCTAATCCTGCTTTCTCTGCAAACCCCCAACTCCCACCAGTTCCAGAATCGGGGCCAGCCGTGTTTCAAACAATAAATATTACTTTATTGGATGAAATCGTGTGTATTACACACACACACACCCATTAGATTGCTCTACAGTTTTGATACTCCCGGAACCAAAACCAGTCCCCAATCTCGCTAGGATTTAGACACGTGCTTCACATTATGGAGAATCAGGACCAAAGTTTGCCATCCACAAGGGAGCAGCACCACAATCAAGGCTAGGCAGCATAGTCCAGTGCCAGGCAGGGTATTAGGATTCCTGGGTTCTGTTTCCTCGCTCTGTTGCTGGCTTGATAGGCACGGTCACGTCGCCTTTCTGTGCCTCAGTTTCCCGTTCTAAAATGGGGCTGTTGATATGTACCCCCACTTGCAAAGCACCTTGAGATCTACAGGAGAAAAGCGCCGTGTAAGGGGTGAGATTGACTGTCACCTCCCTTCTTCATCAGGGGAAGATTTGGGGCAGGGTGGGAGTGGCGTACAGAGCTTTCTTCAAAAGTGACCAAAGCCTCTGTGGTTTCTCCATGTGTTGGCATCGCGCTGAGGGGCCAGGAGGCTCTGACCGGGTCTGACATCCTGGGCTAGCTGGGCGGGGCTGCGCTATCAGCCGCTGTGTTCTGTTCAATCTAAGAGAAGCAAAATCCACATGAAAATGAGCTGGAAGGAAGCGTTTAAAGGCTTCCACAGGCACTTCCCTTTCAGAACGCAGCTGCCCGTGACTTGTGGGTGCTGGGCACAGGATGGGAGCTGGCAAGAGAAGCAGAAAACCAGCCCTCCCGCCCAGGCCCGAGATTTTGGAATAATCGCACATCCGACTCTCCAGGAGCCCGACTGGCTGGGGGCAGCTGTGGAGTTTGCATCAGGACAACTCATCTCTGGGCGCTGCTCAGAGCCTCCCCGGTGACCTGCAAACTCCTCTGCGCTTTGAGCCCAGCTAGAACAGGTCTGAGAAGTTCTCATTCTCCTCTCACACCTGTGTTATCCCTGCTTTGGACTGGTGGAAAGAAGAGCAGGATCAGGCTCTCAGTGAGATGGCATGAGCAAAGGCCCTGCGGGCAGGCAGACAACTCCCCCCTCCGCTCCCAAACCAGGAAGGGGTTAACCACCGCCTGTGGTCACACTCAGCCCCACCTGCAGCCTCAGGTGGGCCAGAGCAGAGACTTCCTTGGAGGGTAGGAAAGGCTGCATCCCCTGCCCGCCAGGCAGCTGTGGGGAGACTGGTCTCCAGTGAGCCGTGGACGTGTTTTTCATTTTCTTTGGGCTGCTCTGGCTCTCTGGACGGGATGGGCTCCTTCAGTGGCATAGCCGGAGGGCCGTGACCCTGCCCCAGCCAGCAAGACTGCTGTCACCCAGGGACTGACCTTCAAGGTAAGTCACCCAGGGTGTGATGGGGAGAGGCAGCCTTTGACGACCCCCCCGTTGCTAATTGGGGATTAATGACACCCAGTTCTTAGTGAGCGATGGATGAAAAGTGCAAGTGCGTCATGTGGGAGGGTTAAAAACCTCTTAAATGCATCTGTTTAGCAGCTGCCCTTCATCCAGCCCTAGCTCCTAGCTGTCTCCACGATGGAGACATGCCCGCAGGCTAGTCAAGATGTCTAAGGGTTGGGTGGAGGGGATTTTGCTTTTGGGGAAGGAGTACGTGGGTGGGACAGGCATGGCCGGAGGAGAGAGACATCCAGGGAGAAAGAGAGACAGAGCACGACAAAAAGCCCAGCAGACACCGCCTGGAAGCTGGGAGCAGGGTGTCTGGACAGAGCAGCTGTCGTGGGTGCTGCAGGAAGTCAGAACTAAGCATGAAATTTTGCCATGGACAGCGGGGGCCCAGGATTTCACTCTAGTTCTTGTAGCAGCGGATGGCCAGGGGCAATTCAATCAGTCCTGTTGCTCTTTATCTTCAAAAGATAAAACCAAGGAGCAGTGACTTCTTGCCTGGCTGGGGGAAGGATCTGGGTCAGAGAGAGCTGCTTCGTTTTCCTCGGTGGTTAGTGTCTCCTTTGCCTGCAGCGTCTCCGCATGGGTCCGATTCCACGCCTGCAATACAAAATACAGCCACGGTAGATGGATCTTCGCCTGCGTGTTCGAATAGGCCGACCCACTGCTGCCTGCCTAGGGGGTGTTCTGAAATGCTTCCCAAATGTGAATGGATGGAGCCCCGTTGCACTCTTGCTAAGCATTGTTATTCCCATGTGGGGAAACTGAGTCACAGGTGCAGGGGCTGGCCCGGGGGTAGAGCCAGGCACAGAGCCCAGGTGTCTGTCACTGGGCAATGTTTCCATGAGAAGTAAGGGCCATAGTTTCAATCCACTTTTGTACTGGTGCAGGGCTGCTGGAATCAAGGGAGGTATGTGGCCATGAAACTGGATTAACACAGGGGGTGAATCAGGCCCTAAATTTGAAAAAAAGAAGTGGTTTAAGGCAATCTAGGAATGAAGACCCATTCGTGTGCAGGTGCTCACACCGAGGCTTTCTAAGCCATGGGGTCATTGCATTAGAGACCCGTAAGTGGCGCTGTGGGGTGAGCGCTTGGAGATCTACGGATGCAAGCTTCTTTCCAAAGCAGGGTCTGGATCACTTACTCCTCCATTTTACAGATGAGGAAATTGAGGCCTAGCGAGGTGACTGGCTCAGGGTCCGATAGAAAGCCTGGCAGGAACAGAAGGCAGGATTCTGGACTCTCAGCCTCCTGCCCTCTCCCCCCCCCCCCGCCCCCCATTAGGCTGGGCCAGCTCAAAGAATGAGCCGGGTTCTAATCCTGGCACGGATGGTCATTTGCTGGGTGGCAGGAGGGGAGGGAAATATGTCTTAGGGACCTACCTCCGGATGGGGGATAACATGGGCTGCACTGTGAACCGCTTGATTGTCTTGTGAATCAGAGTCTGCAATACAAAGCATTGGGCAGGTAATAAACCCACAAAGAAAAACAAGCCAAGGAAAAGCAGGTGCTCCACACCCGTTCCTGCTCAGAGCAATCATGGGGCTCGGCCCCAGCTCCTCAAAGGGATTTGGGCAACTAACTCCCATTGAAATCAGGCCAACGGGAGTCAGGCCCTTAAATACCTTTGGGGCAGGGACGGTCTTTGTTTCCTGTGTTCGTACAGCTAGCACCGTGGGGTCCTGGGCCATGGCTGGCTCCAGGTTCTGCTGCAATATGAGGAACTAATACATGTTTGTAGGATTTAGCCCTAACTGCTGAGCAATGGAAACGGGCAATGCGCAATGAATGGAAAGTGCAAAAGAAGGGAAAGGAAAATAGGCCATGATTGGGGGGGGGGGGCAGGGGGAAATCTTGTTTGCAGTGTTGTTGTAGCCATGTTGGTCCCAGGGTGTTAGAGAGACCATCCCATTGAGAGTCCATGAGATTTGTGCTCCTAAATCACTCGGGTCCAGAGCCTTAAAGATGTATGGGTGCCTAAATCCTGGTGAAATCAGGCCATCGGTGGGAGTTAGGCCCTTAAATAATTTTGAGGTTCTGGCCCTTGGGCACCCCCCGATCCTCACGACTCTGATACCCCAATGATGGGCACAGCATAGTGTGAACAGAACGGAAGGAGGGAAGTGAAGCTTACCCGAGGATTCATCAATGGACCCGGCTCTGCTGCGGCTTTCTGAGGAACAAAACCAAAGGGTGGCGTTAAGTGAAATCACTGGGGGAATAAATGTTTTTTTACGTTCTTCTGCATTCTCCAAAGAAAGCTGCGTGGTGGTGAGGGTGACTGAGGGAGGCGGGGAGTGGGCAGGCAAAGGGCTTTGGCAGGAGACTCTAAAGTGAAGTTTCAACCCTGACTCCCTTAATGAGCTGGCTAGTGTGTGAGTGCATCATTGCTCTCTACTGGATGAAATCAAACCTACCCCATGGTGTCATAGACCCTACGCGGCTAGCCACTGATGGGGATTCTCCTGTAGCTCAGGTGGCAGGGGCCTGAGGTTTGGGAGCAGCAGGAGCTAAAGTCTGACTCTGCTGGGCCCGCAGTGTGCAGCGTAAGTCCCGAAGGGCTGTGGGTGCCTGCAGCAAGGTTGCTTTCTGGCGTAGCAATGTGCAATGGCATCGTATTGCACGGGGCGTACAAGGTCATGCTGCACAGAGAATGCCACTGCGCCTCAGCCCCCCTGGCCTCAACGCGCAGTCCAGGTTTGTCTCCGCATCGGCCCCCGCAAAAGGAGGACTGTTCGGTTTAAAACCAGGCAGCTGACCTGCCTAATTCAGAGTCACCCCCCTGCCTTTCACTGAAGTTAACAGGGCAGTTGAGATCAGAATTGGGCCTGGAATTTCCAGGCTAACAGAGCCAGGCCACACCCCGCACCTCTCTCTGTGGTCTTCCTGTACGTGAAATACAGGGTGATCAACGCAATGACCATGAACACCGGCGGGACCCAGTACTTGATCGAGCTGGAAGCGGAGGCTCCTACAAAGGGAAGAAAAGGAATTGAGTCACGAACTGAGTCACAGCCAGGGACAACTCTTTAGCTGGTGTCAATCCATACAGCTCCAGGGATGGCGACAGAGCCTGGTTGATTCAGAGCAGCCCTGAAAGGTCTCCGGTTAGTTCACTGCCATAAACCCGCTTGTCCCTTTGCCCTGTGCCTTACATCACCGAGAGGGCTGGCCCTTAGGTGCTGCCTCTGCCCCAAGGAGCAGTCAAAGCAGATAAAGGGCAGGAAGGGAAACTGAGGCAAGGCAGGAAGTGACTTTCCCAGTGGCAGGAGTAGAACTCAGGGCTCCTGAGTCCTGGGCCAGTGCTCTAACCAGTAGGCTGTAGACCTATCTAGTGAACGTGCTGAGCTGTGGGTGGGAATCAGATTATTAGGGTTTGAAGGGACCTCAGGAGGTCATCTAGTCCAACCCCCTGCTCAAAGCAGGACCTATCCCCAAATCCCTAAATGGCCCCTCAAGGACTGAACTCACAACCCTGGGTTTAGCAGGCCAATGCTCAAACCACTGAGCTATCCCTCCCCCATACTGAGTGCTTGCTCAGGGACACCGTGCTGGAATTCTTGCTCTCCGCGCTGCGGCCGGTGCAGGTGTAGGTCAGGAAGCCATTGGCCGGCTTCTGGGTGATGCGGAGAATGGGCTCTGTCGACAGAACGTGACTTTTCCCCGGCTGGTGCCAGGATGGTGACGTCCCCGCCTCTTTCCCGCATGGTGCAGGTCAAGGTGACGTTGCAGATCCCCTCCCCGGAGGGGATTGCAATCGCTGGCTTTGACAGCTGCCCTGCTGGGTTGACAGGGGACAATCATCATCATCCTTTGCTCGCCAAGTACCTCACAAAGGGAGGTCAGGATCATCCTGCCCATTGCACAGATGGGGACACTGAGGCATGGAGCAGGGAAGCGACTTGCCCACGGTCACCCAGCAGGCCAGTGGCAGAGCTGGGGCTAGAACTCGGGTCTTCAGAGTCCCAATCCAGTGCTCTAGGCACAGGTGTGGCAGATCCAACTGCAGTGTCTGCAAATGCAGCTGCCGGTAATTGCAGTCAGGGAGTACATCCTACTAACCTAATCTTTATGATCTGTATTGGGGTGGCCCAGGGCCCCCGGTGCTAGGTGCTGTACAAACACAGACCAAAGAGATGGCCTCTGCCCCACCTCTGTTTGCAGTTTGTGTGGGATGCTAAAGGCTAACATTTTGGAAGTCACCTAAGTGACTCAGACACATAAGCAGCTTTTGGGGGACGGAGGCGCTTCACCCTCTTTGGCTTTCCAGGAGATCTAGACTCCCCAAATTTTCTTGGAAACTTGTACCCAGAGTGCCTAGAAGCGACACCACACCAGCAGGATGGAGAGGTGCTTTCAAGCAACTGTAGTTTGGCTAATAAACCAGCCCTGGGGAGGGAAGGGTTAGTATTAAAGTCTGTGTTGAGTGGCGCTTTGGTGGGGAGGAGGGTACACGCTGAGTGGATGGACCTAGTTCTGGAATGGGAGAGATGCTGCTACTCTCTCTCTCAATACAGCTTCGTTTCTCCTTTGTTTTATCTTTGACCCTGGCTGTGTGCTGAGCAGAGGTTTTCCTTGAGCTGCTCTTGGGGGGGCCTCAGTCCCTCCTCCGATGCCTGTGTGGCTACAGTTACACCCAGTTCAAATTTCTGAGTCATTCAAACCATTTCACAACCTGCTGAAGTCTGCTATGTCCCCTTTTGCAAGAAATCCCTAGGTTCATCTGAGTGGATTCACTCATGAGTAACAGCTCAGCGAGGGGAGTGGGGGCTCGCCCTGAATGCGGTTGGCAGAGCTCTCTGCCCAAGACTTACTGGCTTTGTGCCCAGTGGTGTCCTTTACTGGGATGCGAACTGTTGCGTTGGGCGTTGTGGGTCCTCCTGTGGAGGTGGCTGTGTTTGTAGTGCCCCATGTTGCATTTCTGTCTGTTCTCTCTGCTGTCCAGGTGAAGTAGCTCGCTGTTCCTCCCACAGGCCCACTTTGCCCCGGGTCCTTGGACGATTGTCCTTGTTCTGCTGCTCTGGCAACTGCAAAAATTGTGACAGGTTTTGTTTTTTGTTTTTAAATGAAAAATTGCACATTAGCACTTCATAGACACAGCACTTGTGTGCTGTTTCTTCAATCCCTACATGAGTGGGGTGCTAGTCCATGAACAGGGCTCCCAGGTACTACAACAATACAGATAATTAATATGAATTGCCAACCCAAGTGCTTAAAAACCAGGAGGCAAGCTCCCAAAAGTCAACACAACTTATTTAAATCTCATATTTTTCAACTAGTAATTAACTTACAATTCTCTCTGTTTGCCTCCTGGTTTCTGGGCCTTTAAGGTGCAATTGCTTTATGTTTTCAAGCTTTTCGCTTTCTAACCCTGCAGGCTAGAAATATGTAGTGTGACAAAGTTCCTCCTCTATCTTGGTGGGTCCTGCGCTTGTTGGCAGATTTTCTTGCCTCAGAGATTCACCATGTGGGTTAGGGAACAGCCCAGAGACCTTCCCCTCTGGAAGAACCCACAGTCCCGGTCAATTGGGAGGTTTTGGGGGAAACCCGGGCCCGCCCTCTACTTCGGGTTCCAGCCCAGGGCCCTGTGGACTGCAGCTGTCTATAGTGCCTCCTGTAACAGCTGCATGACAGCTACAACTCCCTGGGCTACTTCCCCATGGCCTCCTCCAAACACCTTCCTTATTCTCACCACAGGACCTTCCTCCTGGTGTCTGATAACACTTGTGCTCCTCAGTCCTCCAGCAGCACACCCTCTCAGCTTCTTGCTCCCAACTCCTCACACTCACACCACAAACTGAAGTGAGCTCCTTTTAAAACCCAGGTGCCCTGATTAGCCTGCTTTAATTGATTCTAGCAGCTTCTTCTTAATTGGCTCCAGGTGTCCTAATTAGCCTGCCTGCCTTAACTGGTTCTAGCAGGTTCCTGATTACTCTAGTGCAGCCCCTGCTCTGGTCACTCAGGGAACAGAAAACTACTCATCCAGTGACCAGTATATTTGCCCTCTACCAGACTCCTGTACCCCACTGGTCTGGGTCTGTCACAGTGGTTTGTTTGTTTGTTAAACAAATAAAGGAAGTGGAGATTATTATCTAATCACAGGATTCCAGGAGCAGGCGCTTTGAAAAACACCAAACATTGTGAACAGAGCTGGGCAAAAATATGTCAGTGAATGGTAAATTTGCCCCCCAACATTTTTTTCAGGGAACCAAAACTATTTGCAAATTTGGGTCAAATTCAGCAAATAGTTTGTACAGGAAAAAAATAATTTCTTTTTTGGAGGGTGTGAAGGGGAAATGTCAAATCAAACCATTTTGATTCAAATCAACATTTTCAAAACATTTCATTTGACCCAAACTAATTTTTTTTTTTTGTTTGTTTCAGCGAGGGGAAGAACAACAACAAAAATATTCAGTTTTGGTTCAAAAGGAACTGACTTTTTAGATTTTTGGTTTGGTCACTGAACTGAAAAAATCAGTTATTTGCCCAGCTCCAATTGTGAGACTCACGATACAATCACAAGAGTTGGCAATACTGGGACTAATCCAGACCTGGCCTATGTCGGTGCTGCTCCAACCAGGGGCGGCTCCAGGCACCCGTGCAGCAAGCGCATGCCTGGGGCGGCAAGCCGCGGGGGGCGGTGTGCCGGTCGCTGTGAGGGCGGCAGTCAGGCAGCCTTCGGCGGCGTGCCTGCGGGAGGTCCGCCGGTCCCGCGGCTTAGGCGGCAATTCGGCGGCGGGTACGCCGAAGCCGCGGGACTGGCAGATCACCTGCAGAAACGCCGCCGAATCTGCGTGACCGCCTGCAGGCATGCCGCCGAAGGCGGCCTGACTGCCGTGCTTGGGGCGCAGAAAAACATAGAGCCGCCCCTGGCTCCAACTGAGATCAATGAAACTGTATCAGCTAACACCAGCTCTGCCTTTACCCCTCTCTCTTCTGCGTAAAACACACTTTGCCATTCAGCAGGCCAGATTCTCTCATCTGATCCTGCCCCTCTGCTCCACTCAGGCAGCACCGATTTCTTTGTGACCTCAAAGCATCACAACAATAATCTAAAAGGTAAAACAAAATCTAATAATAAACGTATACAGGTCTCATTGAAAGGTGACGATGTTGACTAGAAAGGTCACCAGCTCTATCATCATCTTGTTCATCATTCTGATCGCTGACGAGAGTGTGCAGGAGACCACAGTTTTCATTGCCTTGGCGTGTACACAGGTCTGTCCAGGGCAAATTGTTCTGGCTACAGACACAGCTGATTGTGCGGCTACCCCTTCTGATAGAGGCACAAATAAGGTCTTGTAGAAGCTCAGATCCCACTGGGCCCTTGAAGGACACAGGAAGTCGTTCATCATTCACATTTTTCCATCTCTGTGGCAATGGTGATCCAACATCCGGTGTCTCAATATACAAAGACATCCAACTCTGTGTTTGCCAAGATGCTCTTATGACGTGTTCTTCAAGACTGTCCACATGGTGGGCGTTTGCCCAGTGACTTGTCAAGAGCTAGATTGAGGGACAAGCAGTTGAGGTCTCTGGGGGTCTCCTTTTCTTTCTCGCTCTGGACGTACGACACTGCTGCCAACTTCCTTACTGCAGAAATTGCAGTTTGTCCATCAATCTCTGAAGGATCTCTGAAGTGGTATGCTCCCTTCGTGCTGACAATATTAAACACAGATTTTCCCCCCTCAATACCAGATAAGGATGACACAGAGTCACATCCTATGAATGCGTGTGCAGCCAGGAAGTATGTTGCAGAAGTCAGGAGTGAGTGTGTCGCAGATTGCATGCATGGAGACAGAGGGATGCTTGTCAGTTGTGCTTATCTGGTCCTCATCGCTGTAGGTTGTGCCTCGCAATCCTTAACATAGTTATCCTTGCAACACCCCTGTGAGGCAGGGCAGAGCTATTATCCTCATTGTACACATGGGGAAACTGAGGCACAGAGCCTGGTGGCCCAATGGGCAGTGGCGCTGGAATGCTTTTTATAGTGGGGGTGCTGAAAGCCAGCAAAATGATCCCAAAACGCTTTACCTCACGCCCCCACCCCTCAGAGTGGGGGTTGGGAGCAGGGCCATGTCTCCAGGAGGTGGAGACACAGACGGGGTAAAGGGGCCGAGTCTGGGGCCATGGCTGGGGACAGGCGCGGGGCCAGTAGCGGAGTCCTGCATGCAGGGCACGGGGCCAGTAGCCAGGACCCCACATAAAACCTGGGGGTGCTGCAGCAGCCCTCCACCCCTACTGCCCAGGCCAGTAGGCGTTAGATACCGAAATACCTCTGAGGATCAGAATCTAAGTGACTTGCCCAAAGTCCTGCAGCAAGTCTGTGGTAGAGCAGTAGGGTGACCAGACAGCAAGTGTGAAAAATCAGGACGGGGTGGGGGGTAATAAAAGCCTATATAAGAAAAAGACCCCAAAATTGGGACTGTCCCTATAAAATTGGGACATCTGGTCACCCTATAGAGCAGGCACTTGAATCCTCTTGTAGCTAGGCCAGTATTTCTCAACCTTTTTGATACCAGGGACTGCTTGCTGCCTTCTTAAACTGCGTCAGGGAGTTCTCAGGGACACAGACTGGTCATTGAGAAACACTCTCCTAGGCTACCTGCTAGCTGAGCATCCCCGGGACAGTGTGGAGGAATTATTATCTGGTGCGGCGTTGGTATGGGCGTTGCTCTGTCTCCCACCCCCTCTCTTGGCCCCAGTCCTGTGCGATCCATCTGCCTACCTACTCAATCTAATCTAACATGGTACATGACCGGCTTGTCCTGATCCTGTGAGCTGGTGCATGCGCTAATCTCTTTGGGCCTGGGCACACTAGGATGAAAAGAGTTTTCTTTAAAACATGTTCGAAAATGCCCCCATTTAATCCTGGTGTGCACAGGCCCCTAGTAGAAATGAATCGGAATGCGAGAATGAAAGCCTTGATTGTCACTGCTCAGAAATATTCCAGGTGCTCCGTGCAGAGAGATGGTTGCATACAAAAGGAAGGGTGAGTGGGTGATTAACATGCACAATCCGGAGTAACCAGGTCAGGCTACTGAGACTAACAGCTTGATGGGCCTCTCTCTTATCCCAAGTATCAGGGGGTAGTCGTGTTAGTCTGTATCCACAAAAACAACGAGGAGTCCGGTGGCACCTTAAAAACCAACAGATTTATTTGAGCATACGCTTTCGTGGGTAAAAACCCCACTTCTTCAGATGCACGTCTTAAACCCACTTCTTCTCTTATCCCAGTGTCAATCAGAGGTGACTCCATAAAAGGCACTCATGGGTGCAAATGGAGAAGTAACAGCACAAAGCTGGTCTGAGTGGAGAATTAGGCCCTGCATCTGTTCCCAGGATCTGAGAAATCCCCGCCCTCCTCCCCCCCCCCCCTCAGTCTAAGGGAATATTATCCAGAAGCTTTTCTGCGGAGCTCATCCCTGCAGCGGCTGAGCCTTTGCATATGAAGTGCTAATATTCCTTTAAAGACATGGTAATGCGAGGCAATCTGGGGGGCTGCATTGCAAAGCAGGGAGGTTTGAAAGAATTGCCTGCATTCATTAGCTTCCCATTCAAGCTGATGCCTCATGCAGGTTTCTGACATTCCCTCGCCCCTTGGGATAGTAACCTGCTCTAAGGCTCTGGTTCTCAGGTCTGCGGACCCCCGGGGAGCTGCAGTCTAGGCCTAAGATTTCCAAAGGGGTCTGCGCCTCCCTTTGACATTTTTTAGAGGTCTACAAACGAAAGAAGGTTGAAAACCACTGTTCTAAGGGACAGAACGTCACGGCACCCATCTCTGAGCCTGAACTCTGTTCCCCGCACCCCCATAGGTGAAAACAGGGGTTACAGTCTGCCTGGGAACTCTACATTTCCACCTGTCCTGCAGGAGAAAAGAGCCGTTTGGATGGGAACTCGGGACTTGAGCGTCAAGCCTGGTGCTGGAGGGATGGGCACGTCAAGGACCACGGGCTTTGGGGTGCATTTGACTGGCTGACCAGCTCTCTGAGCTATAACGGTGTCCCGCCCTCAGAGCACACGCAGCCAACGAATGCTCTGCACCGAGTGTCTGGTTGGCTGCGTGTGGGCCGTTGTGAGCGGAGCTCTTTGGGAAGCTGAGAACACGTGTCTCGATCGGTCCCCTGGGAGCCATCTTGGCAGCATCAAGTGGGTGTCACTGTAATTCAGACCCCTGCGAGCGTCCCGTAATGAGCCCGCAACAGAGGGCGAGGAGATGAGATTCCTACTCGCTCAAAGGGCAGATACAAGCGGGCAACAATTCGGAGTCATTAAAGGAACGTAGTGACGCTAATGACTCAGCTTGACCTCACCCCAGGGGTCTGGGCAGGGTGTACATACTAACCCTGACTACCTGCGGCGAGGCCAAAACGGCTTGTGCCTGCTCTCCACTAGGAGAGCGATCTCCATGTGAAAAAACACATCCGGCCTCAGCAGTGAAGGCAAAGCCTATGGAATGTGGAACAACAGGGTGACCCTGGAGATTCCAGGCCCGGGGGGCTGGCAGAGGGGGAGGGAGGGCTGGTCCCGTCCTATGTCAGTCCTGCTTGGGCACAGGGCTGGCGTATCTGGCTTGTGACTTGTGCCCCAGGCTGTGTGCTCTCTCCCTGCTGTTTGAGGGAAACAGGACTTTGTGCCTGTCTGACAAAATCCTTGGTGCCCACCCGTTTACAATTCCTCATCCTCAGCCAGGTCCGACACTTCCTCTTTGATCAACCAAAGCGAGCACCAGAGCGCCTCCGTGGGAATTAGAATCAAGGCCCGTAAACTGGATTAACCTCTCCACTGCAGTCACAGCACCAATGGACGCTCTCTGCAGCTTAGCGAGCACAGCGGCCCCCTAGGAGTGACCGACCACATCTCTGACTGACAGGAAGCGCCTGTTGGGTGAAGCAGCTGTTGCCCAACACCTGCTCGAGCAACCCTCCTAGAAGCACGGCGCTGAAGTGCTGTTGAGCAACGCTTCCCCCAGAGCTCATGCAAAAACAAGGGGAGCATCGAGCGGTTACTTTGCTGCCTCACGGTGACGGATGGAAACAGCAGGACCCTGAGCAGCCTCAAACTGACCCTCACAGGCGGTTGGGAAACTCGCCCGCTGCCCCCGACTCAGCTCTGCGAGTGTGCAGCGATATCTAGAATGTCTGAGCATAGCCAGGGATGGCTCAGCGTCCGTGAGAAACAGGCCCGAGGTCAGGGGATGGAAATCAGTGGCAGGGAGACTTAAAGCAAAGTGGTTGTTTATTTGTGTAACCGTCGCATTTAGGAGCCCCAGTCACGGAGCAGGACCCCATGGCGCCAGGTGCTGTACAAATACGCAGCAAGCAAAGACAAGCCCCTTCCCCAAAGGGCTGACAATCAAAGTACAGACAAGAGACGGGGGCGCACCAGGAAACGGTGAGACAACAGCCATCACCCAGCAGCCTAACCATTGTCCTGCTCTTTTTATAGGCACCCCAGCCAAGGAGACTTGTAGGCCAAGTGGAAGGAAATGTTGTATGAGTTTTTCACTCTGATTAGCTAATTCGGAAGAAAAGAGCAGCCAACACACAACCGCTTCATTCAACCTGCGTTAGCTGCACAGGTTCAGCCCCAGACTGCTCTATAGACTTGAACTCGCGCTGCTAACCCAAGTTAGACGCCGAGCTGCCTTATCTCCACTGCTATTTGAACCCGGTTTAGCTAACCTGAGTTAAACTCACACTTCTTTTTGTAGTGTAGACGTGCCCCGGTGTAGCCAATCTGTGAACTCCCTGCTGCAGGAGAATCCAATACTCTGGATTATACAAAGGGCTAGCGCTAGATAATTAACCAACAGAGACACTTGTCATTTTCTGTGCTAAAAGACTAATTCAATCTTGTTTTAAGGCATCAGTTTATGGCTCTAGGGGTCAGAAAAGAAATCCCAGTAGCCAACCACACCTACAGCTTTGCCCAGCTGTATTATGGGGAGTTTTCAAATTCTTCTACGGCATCATGCAGAGGAAGGACCCCAGGCGTGGGGGACCAGTGGCAGAGTACAACTTGTACGGTGTTTCTGGACCTTGTCCAGGGTAGGGTTACCAGATAGTAAGTGTGAAAAAACGGGACAGGGGGTGGGGGGTAATAGGCGCCTATATAAGAAAAAGTCCCCCAAAAGGGGACTGTCCCTTTAAAAATGGGACATCTGGTCACCCTAGCCCAGGGTCACAAACCAGTCAGTGACCAAGCTGAGACCATCACTCAGCGCCCTACTGTGACTACTGGACCACGCTCCGTCCTATCCCACACCGACCAGTGGAGCTCTGTAGCCCAGATTCCAACTCCCTTCTTTCTAATGATTAGACGACCTGCCCTTCCCAGAGCTGGGACTGGAAGCCAGGAGTCCTGCTTCCATTCCCCTGCCCTAGCCACTAGGCCAGATTCATCCTCCGGGGGTTTTGCTTTCGCTTGATGCTCTGTTATGTTATAAAAGCCCCCTAGCCTTGCAGAGGCTGTGAGCGTCAGCTACATCCGTAAGCACAGATCTATCCTCTTGCAGGCGCAGCCAGGGCCACTAAAGCCCACTAGACATAAATCAGTCACCGATCGTCACCCCCAGTCCCTGACTCTGGACTCACCGGTTCCAGCACACAGCACCGAGATCCAAACCCACCACACGCTTCTTTCTTTTGGCGCCATTCTCTGAAACTCAACCACATGCAGCTGAATTCGCAAGCTCTTCCTTCTCCAGCTTCCTCTTGGGGAATTAAACAATATGCAAGAAATCCATGTAGCAATCTGGGTGATGAATAAGAAACAAGTGGCGTTCTGGGCTTCTGGTTTAAAGCTGGAGCGGATGGTTTGAGAAAGGTGGCTTTATTCAATTGCAATGTCTCATTGATTGTGTTTATCACAGTAGTGCTGAAGGACCTGCTGAAAGCAAGGGAGGGCAGGGTGCTTGGAGCTGTACAAACACAGGGTTGCAGACAGTCCCCGTCCTGAAAATCTTATAATCTAAATAGGCAACACAACAGGGGTGGGGGCTAAAACATTCCAACAGCGATCAGGGTGATGGGGGTACATGTCATGTTGGTCCTCCCATTTTGGGGGGAGTGGGGTTTAGTAGTTCCATTAGCTAAATGGAAAGACGTGGGACGGGAGAGGGTGGGGTGAACAGAGCAGGGAGAAGAGGGATGAGGGGAAGGAGGGATGGATGTGGAGCTGCCTGGTAATAATTTATGAATACAGCTGCCCCTTTGTGATCCGAGCGGCTAGTCAGATTTCAGGGCCCCTGGGGCTGTGCCGGTGGGAAGTAGAAAGTGATGGAGTCTGGTATCTTGTCTGATGCTGTCTTGTTTGTTTTGTTACAGGGAAAGTAGAAAATCCTGCTGCTCGAAATGCAGGAGGAACCGAGAACGGAAGGGGCAGTTTCTGAGCTCGCAGCCCCAAGTCGCTGTAGCCAACACCAGCCCCAACAGCTGTCCAGCTTTCTCCAGGGTGTGTCTGTGCTCTCGGGCTACGGCTTGGTTTTCTGGCTTCTTGCCTCCTCCTCGCTGTTGTGTGTGATCTACACACACCTGCTCCCCACTCAGGCCAGACTCCTGGGTGGGATCAAAACCCCCTTTCCCCTTGCCGGGGGAGGGAGGCGGTTCTGATTAACCCAACCTGACAGTTCTGTTAATTGAAGGGTGCGTTCATGCCCAGTCTCAGAGCCCACAACCGTCAAAGCAGTCACCAGTGCCCCTAGCATAACACTGCCGTACACTGGCCTGGCAACTGGGATGTTACTGTATGAATAGATTGGGTTAACTCAATGGAGGGCTGACTGGGGAAACAGGCAGGACGGAAAGGAGCGGCTCCAGGTAAGCGCCCGCTTGGCCAGCACTTGAGTTGGCAAAGGACAGCACCGGACGTATGGGCTCTGAGGGCTTCGGCTCAGCCTACAGGGTCTGTCTTGAAAGTCCAAAGGCCGGGAACACCGAAGAACAAAAGAACTAGAGCAGGATTTAAAAGGGACCCGCTCAAGTGTGTGTATGCAGGGGGCTAAACGGGGGGTGGATATTTGTTTGAGGGAACCAAATTGGGACATGACCCTGCTGGGCCTGCCTAGGTCGCTAGCAGGGGATGGTGAGACTGTAGGGGAACAGCTGGCTGGAGACTGTCTTTAAAAATCCTCTTTCTCTAAAAGCTTTGTTCCTACTGCGAAGATAACTAGCGCTGTTGTCTGCAGAAGGTTGTCTGGTTGCTGTACACCGGTCACAGATTCCCAAAGGGAAGAACTGCCCATGCCGAACCTGGTCAAACCTTCAGGATGCCGGGGGGGAGGAGGGGGAGGGAGGGAGAGGGACGGGGGGATGTAGCCCAGGGCTCGGGGTAGGCTTGGGAGAATTGTGGCATTACGTGCCAGGAGAAGTAAAGGCAGGAGGGCTGACGCCTGAGGGGATGCACGCAGAGACCATGTTACCTGCACAAAATTCTCTGTTACTCACACACTCTAGGGCACCCACCCGTACCCTGTTCCTAGGGCTCAGGGGTCACCCAGCAGGTTTGCAGGACCTTTTACTGGTGAAAGAGCCTTACACAGTAATATCCTTATCCTTATTTATTAACAATCCCACAAACAGACTGCACAGGCTACACACACCGTGCTCACCGCTCCCAATAAGACAGATGAACTTTTCCCTGCTGGCCAGTCAGGAGCGGGTCCATCTGGGGGACTCCAGTCTCTGCACGGTGTCATTGGCAGAGAGTTGAGGTCTGGCCGCTCTGATCTTTGGGGCTGTGTCCTGGAGTTGGTTCCCAAAGAACTTCTTTTTGGACCCCAGTTTATAGAGTGAAATTTGAGTCCTGTTTAGCTACAGCTTAACCAATCATTTTATTAAGTTTTACTAACCAATCCTAACACAGTGTAACAAAATTCTTTAACCAATCCTACCCCACTACCTTAATTAATTTATACCCAGCAAAATTAATTATGTAACAGACAGAAAAAATTAAAGAACCAGACAGAGACCATACAGATAAACAATAGGGAAGGGACCATAATGACAAAACAATGAAGAAATGAGGATTTCACAACCACAACTGGTGATAAGTGATTTTTTGACAGACAGACGCTATCAAACTAAGTTTTCTTAAAGAACCAGATCTTAAAATGGTTAATCTGGTGATAGTGGGGGCCATTAGGACGGGGTCTCCTTCTTAACAGGCTGATCTGACATTGTTTTAATGTAATTTAGATGGAATGTGAGTGATTTCCTGCTTCTCAGCTAATGGCCGCTGCTCGGCGGCTCTTTTAATCTGGCTGCAGACAAAGGCGTTAGGCCTTACAATATGGCTGCAGACAAAGGCCTTATCATTACACCCAGAGGGGAAGAGGTGCAGACGGTGTAACAAGGGGCAGGTGTGGAGGCGGGAGAGGTGAAGACTTAGCCCGGGACATTTGAGCAATCAGCATAGAACACTTATATGGCTCCATCCCCAGGTCTCTGAGTGCTTCACAATCCCCAGTGTAGTTAACCTCCCAGCACCCCTGGGAGGTAGGGCTATATACACACGACATAGATAAGGGAACTGAGACAGAGGCTACATGACTTGCCCAAGGTCACACAATAGAGCAGTGGCAGAGTTGGGACTAGTTCCAAAGTCTCCTGACACTGTACTGACTTGTACTAGCTGAGGATCACAGACATAGACTGTAGCCCTGGTGGTGCTGGGACAATCCCCTGCTGAGGGTCTGTACTCTGGCTCCACGCACGTCGGCTTAGTGGGTGATCCTCTCTGCTGATAAGAACTCCTGCTCTCCAGCCAGCCCCGCGTTCCCACTCCCATCCTTTAAAAAGCATTCCCCCTTTCCACAAGGTGTCTGCACGTCTAATCTCTCAGCCCCTGCACAGGCTGCTCCCTCATTGGCTTACATGGATGCAAAATTTGCATAACCGTGGCAATATCTGGAGACCCCATCTATGGTCAGGAGTCCATTATGCGCACGCGCACAGCGCACACACACACACACCCCCCTCTGAAGTGTTCTTCTCTGCATCAGGAACACGAATGAATTATTCCTTTGCTGAGCATTTTGGGACAGTCCTCCACATACTGTGATGTGCTTAGCCAGTGTGGCTGTAGCTCATAGGAGTTGCAGGTAGAAGAAATTGGCTGAGTCCCACTTGGTCCAATCTCCCTCGTCTGTGGAGAATCCATTCATGTAAAGTCTCTGGATCGTTTCCTTACACAGTACACCATTATAGTCCAGGACCCCATGGTGTTAGCAGCTGTACAAACACAGGACAAACAGACAAATCTTGCCCCCCCCCCCAAAGAGTTTACAGTCAAAGTAGGAAGTTTAAAGTGGGAGATTGTTGCAGGTGTAGAGGCAGCCTGGGACACCCCAGACTATCCGGATGCTGACCAATATTGTTTCCTTGAACTCCCTGTTGGTCTGTCTGTGTCCGCCTGTTCTCTCTTGGCGGAGAGTTAGATTGGAAGCCCTTTGGACAGGGACCGTCTTTTGGCGTGTGTTCGTACGGCGCCTAGTCTGTGGCTGGGCTCCGTCTCCCCAGGAGGAAGGCACAACTGAGAACACACAGAATAAATAAATGGAGGAAGAGGCAGAGGGACCAGTAGGGAGGGAAGATCGGGGAGCGGGTACATAGGGAGTGCTCAGTAGGCGAGAACAACTGGAAGTGGAGGAGGTAGAAGTAGCGTAAAGGGAGGAGAACGGGATGATCGCGTGGGGAAGGCAGCAGAGGGGGACACCGAAGAATCGAGTTCATGTTGTGGCCCTGCCGCAGGCTCCACCACTTGAGCCCAGATTTTCAAACAAGCTTTGCCCCCGGGACTGCAACAAGGGCAGTGGGCTGCGGGGAACCTGCCCCGGCCTTGGGCTGAGCCTCGAAAGTTTGGCCAAAAGTTGGTCGGTTTTCAATGACTTTTTGTTCCCAAATCTCCGTTTTTAAATCTTCTAACAATGAAATTAGTCAAAACCAAACCAAACCGCTGAGATTTTATTGAGACAAAACAGTTTATTTGACTCAAACTGAACTTTTCCACTGACGTCCTTCCACAAGACGTGTCCGTCATGTTGTATGTCCCACCGGCGCAGAGCATGGCACGGCACGTCTCCAAATTTCCGGTAGGATTTGCATTTTATTTGCTTTGCTTTATCCCGTCTTCACTTTTTTTCTTTTCCACGTTAGTAAAATTCATCCCCTTTGTTATAGCTGGAGTGTGCAGGGGAATGAGGAGGTTCCCACCGAATCCGCCTCAATGTTCCTAAATGTTCCCCTTCAAGATATGACCTGACCCACCTTGTCTCTGTAATATCCTGGAACCGACACGGCTGTGACACCACTGCTTACCCCTCAAGACTGAAATTTTTCCGGGGCTACTCTCTGCCTGCTGAGGCATGTTTATATGGAATCCCTGTGCAAAAAAAGTTCCTTCATTTTTGAATAGGAGGATATGAGGTAGGGCGGGAGTAAACTTGATCATTTATTTGTTTGACCAGCGCTGGCTGTTTGGAGCGGATCATTGGCGTGTCGCTGGGCAACGAGAGATGCCATCCAGTGAAAGAAAAGTGCTTTGGATTTGCCCAAGTTATAGATACTTAGGGCCCAGGTCTCACCGCGTTGCAGATCATTTTACACAGGCCTGACAGGTTCCAGTTACCTGAAAGTGGGGGGTAGCTACTTTTTAAGGCGTCTGAACACTGCCAGAGCACCGTCAAGGGGCCTTAATGTAACAGAGAATCAAGACTTCATTTTTTTCCCTTGGTGGGGGGACCTAGAAACTTCAGCAGCAAAAAAGATTATGCCCCTGAGCTATGTACACTAATACCGAGTTTTGATACTGTGTTTGTCACCAAGGTCTAGAGATACTTTACCCCAGCCTTAAGGATGAAGAGTGTTTTAAGGGGGCAAAGCTCTTGGGTAAGGGGCAAGCACAGAGGTGAATTTCACTCTAGATGCCTTGTTTGTTGTTTTGATTTGCATTGTGTAACCACACACCGACTGGGTGTGGTCTGTCCCATCTAGCGGCACCGAGACCACTTAGAGAGAGAACCGTTAATGAGTCTGCTCTGTAGCCTTAGCTAACAGGCAGTTGGCTTTTAGTTCATGAGGCTCATGTTTTAAGCTCCAGAGGTCCCCGGTTCGATCCCACCCGCCAAGGACCGGGGTCTGTCCAAATTACAATTGCAGTAGCGGATGGGAGCCCAGTCAGGGACAAGGACCCTATTGTGCATGGCGCTGTACAAATTATACGCATTGATCCTCTGCTGTTTGGGTGTCTGATCCTGGAGTACTGAATTATTCCTTGTTTCTCGCTGCATGTTTGTGTTGCCTTGACAAGCTATTAGATGATCTTGTCGTATTCTGTTGTCCCTTGAGGTTTTGGAGTGGCCGCAGAATCATCAGCATCTGTGGACTTGGCGGTCTTTGTCTGCAAGAACAGAAACAGCAAAGAGCAGAAACGTTAGCGACGGGAAAGCCAAAAACATTGAAGGGCCGTGTCAGCTGCCCTGCACCCAGTGCCAGAAACATGCCTAGGGCTAGGTCTACACTACCTGCCTGAATCGGCGGGTAGAAATCGACCTCTCGGGGATCGAATTATCGCGTCTCGTCGGGACGCGACAATCGATCCCCGAATCGACGCTCTTACTCCACCAGCGGAGGTGGGAGTAAGCGCCGTCGACGGGAAGCCGCGGAGGTCGATTTTGCCACCGTCCTTACAGCGGGGTAAGTCGGCTGCGATACGTCGAATTCAGCTACGTTATTTGCGTAGCTGAATTTGCGTATCTTAAATCGACCCCACCCTGTAGTGAAGACCTGCCCTAGGTTACCAGGGGCAGGTCTGTTCTCACGGGGAATAGAAGGACTCGTGGGAGTGTCCAGAGTGCTGGGCTCAGGTTAAGATTACAGCTGGCTGACATTTTTCAACTGAAACTTAATTTCAGCAAACAATGCAGATTTGGCAACATCAAACCAGTCCAGGAATTCGTCTTGGTTTGGCTGAATTGTTTGTCTCGGAACTTTTTTTATTTTTTTTTAAATCAATGTTTTGACATTTTTGAAATGAAATGTTTTGCTTTTTTTTTGCTTTTTTTGGTTCACAATGACTTTTTTTGAAATTTCCTTTATTTATTTTTTTGAAATTCACAAATGTTTGAAAATGCTTCGAATGGAACTGAAACATTTTGTTCAACCTAGGGCTACCATATTAAAACATTTAAAAAAGAGGACACTCCACGGAGCCCTGGCCCCGCCCCTTCCCTGCCCCAACTCCGCCCCCATTCCAACCCCTTCCCCAAACTCCCTGCCCCAACTCCGCCCCCTCCCCTGAACGCCCCGCATTCCCCCTCCTCCTCCCTCCCAGCCACGCGAAACAGCTGCCCGAGCGCTACCGGCTTCACGGTTTGCCGGGCAGCCCCCAGACCTCCAGACCCTGCGCCCCCGGCCGGGCGCTTCCCCAGCGCAGCCGGAGCCCAGGAGGGGAAGCGCCCAGCCGGGGGCGCAGGGTCTGGAGGTCTGGAGGCTGCCCGGCAAACCGTGAAGCCGGTAGCGCTTGGGCAGCTCGGCTCTTCAGCTACACAGAGCTGAGGTGTCTGGGGGGAGCAGCAGCAGCCGCCGCCGCCGGAGCCGCTCTAAGGTAAGCAGGGGACAGGGATGCCGGCAAAGCATTTTCCCGGACATGTTCGGCTTTGGGGCAATTCCCCCCGGACGGGGATTTGAGGACCAAAAAGCCGGACATGTCTGGGAAAATCCGGACGTATGGTAACCCTAGTTCAACCCAAAAGTTTATTTTTTTTCTTTCAACTTTTCAATTTGCTGCAAATCTTCCTCCCCCTCCTTCCCCCAAAAAGTTTAGGTTGAAGTGTTTCCCCTAGCTCTCCTCTTGGGTGACGGGGCTCCCCTGTTCCCTACAGGGGAAAATTCCCACTACGTCCCAAGCCCTGAAGTCAATGGAAGTCGCAACCAATTTAGGCCCCGACTCTGCATGCTACAGCTCATGACTAGAGCCCATTTGGAGTCAGTGTTGCTCTGCATGGACGCTGGGGTCTGCCCACATGATGTCATTGCAGGATCGGGGCCCAACTGGATATAGAACGTGGCCTCTCAGGCAGCCATGGCCCTACAAGCCCTGAATTCCAGCCTCTGATAAGATGCAAACCCCTCGTGCCTGGGTTGGCTCGTTGACTGTGGCATAAATGGTTTTCTCGCTCTTCTCCGTGGACTCCAGGCCGTCCTTGCACAGCTTCTCATCATCCGTTTGCGGAGGCGACTGCAACGAAAGAGACAGAGCTGTCACTCCTCCTGGCGGGAGACAAAAGCTCCGAGCGCTGGGAGATCCGGGGTGGAGTCCTGGCCCCACGAGCGTCAATGGGGCCGGGAGTTTGCTCTGAGCCAGGGGTCCCCAGTGTGGGAAAGCTTCCCTCTGGTTCGGCACGGGATGGGGGCTTTGGGGGTACGTCTACACAGTTCGCATCAGCCAGTCTCCGAGCCCAGGCCCGCAGACTCAGGGCTCGCTAGAGCTCAGGCTCCCATGCTAAAAGTAGCTGTGAATACGTTGTGACTCGGGCTTGAAGCCCGTCTCCTCCCAGCTCCTGCCTGAGCCGTAACATCTGCACAGCTGTCTTTAGCCCCACCGCCCGCATCTGATCTGCCGACCTGCTGCTGGCAGTGAAAGTAGGTGGCCGGCGCCTGAGTCTCCACTGCCCCTGGCGCGGTCATTTACCCCAGTGTAGAATGCTCCCGTCCTGAGCTGTCAATCAGCACAGAAGGGGCGGGACCATGGAGAATAGGGCCCAGGGAATCTGGCAACCTGTGCATGCAAAGGAGACTCACTGGCCTCACTTCCGTGTCTTGCTCTGGGCTGATCTGGAGGCATAAAGAGGGGCAGGGGAGCCTCCAGCCAAACCTCCCAGGTGCAGCGGGGTTTCCCTGGGGGTACAGGGTGTCCCTACACTGCCTGTAGAGGCCCTTGCCCAGGGCCACGCCGGGGGTGGACTGAGAGAGTGCAACTGGTGGCTGGGAAACTGTGACCTCCCACTCTCCTGGGCCCCTGGGGCTGCTCTAAGTTGTGCTGTGGGGGCTGGTCCTCTTCCCAGACCAGATCTCAGAGCATAAAGGGGAGATAAAGTCTCTTTTGCCCTGTCTCTCTCTGCACTGCCCCCTGCCACGCTCTGTCTCCTGCAGGGCTCAGCACAGAACTCAATTCACTGTGTTTAAGCATCAATTGTCATCCCTGCATCCAGGTTTCACTGATGTCCAGCTCATTGTCCATATTCTCCCTGAAATCAGAGTGCACCCAGCCCTGGGCCCGTTACACTAGGGGCGGGTGGTTGTTATTAGAGCCCGTAGCATGCTAGGGGTCAGCAGTCACAGTGTTTAACTCTGCCAGCCAGGAGAAGGAACCCATGCCAAATAAACATACAAGGTGTAGAGCTCCTACCTGGTTTGGGTAATGGACCTTGGAATAGATAGTTTTTGTCTCATTCTTCTTGGTCTCCGGGCTTGCTTTCGGAGTCCTGGTTCTACTGTGAGGCTAAATAGACAGATCCCCCCCCAAAGCATCCATTACTGAGCTGGACACAGATTTGCAGCAGCAGAGGCACGTCTTTACAACCCGCCGGATCGGCGGGTAGCAATCGATCTATTGGGGATCGACTTATTGCGTCTAGTGGAGACGCGATAAAATCGATCCCCGATGGCTCTGCCGTCGGCTCCGGAAATCCACCGCGGCAAGAGGCGGAAGCGGAGTCGACGGCGGCGCGGCAGCGGTCGACTCGCCGCCGTCCTCACAGCCAGGTAAGTCGACCTAAAATACGCAACTTCAGCTACGCTATTCACGTAGCTGAAGTTGCGTATCTTAGGTCGACCCCCCCGTAGTGTAGACCTAGCCTTGACTTTAAACAATGCTTTGCAGAGTCAGGTCAGAGTGCAATCATCACCAGGGGCAAACAAGGCCAAAGCTGTGGTCAGAAAAGCTCCAAAGGATCAGAACGGCTGCTCATTCTCTCTAGGAGCAGCTGCCGCTTTCAGCTCGACCGAGCATTATTGCATGTTCCAAAGGGACGTCAAAATTTTTCTGGTTGCTTCCAACCCCTCTTTCTCTTCCCCCATCACAAAGTGATCCCAGTGTTTCTGCCAGCCCCACATATCCCTTGATTGGGGCCCCACAGTCCCATACATGTGGTAAATCTAAGGCACTGGTACCATCAACCCATCCCAGCTATTCTTCTGGCTAAGCCGAACCACTGCCTTGAATTGGTAACGGTTTCACCACGAGGGAGCTTTAGGTGAACAACTCACCAGTGGCAAATTGCCGACTTGGGCGTAAACCGTGTTTTTTTCTGCATCGGCCTCTGCAATGAGAAGAACGTGAGAAGTAAGTGAATGGAACAGACCCCACTGCCAATGGAGACTGGGAACTGGGAGACACTGGGCTCATCACATAGGGCTGGGAAGTCCCCCTTGGGTGCCCTCATCCGTTCTGTATGGTAACTTCAGACAGATGGAGAGGACATGCATTCTCCTCTCGCCTGAGTGCTTAAGGGAAATCTGTGTTATTTCTGATCCATGTTACTGGGCTCATTGGGCAATTAATTTGATCTTTGATTATTAGCAGGTAAATATGCCCAATGGTCTGTGATGGGATGTTAGATGGGGTGGGATCTGAGTTACTACAGAGAATTCTTTCCTGGGTGCTGGCTGGTGAGTCTTGCCCACATGCTCAGGGTTTAACTGATCGCTATATTTGGGGTCGGAAAGGCATTTTCCTCCAGGGCAGATTGGCAGAGGCCCTGGGGGGTTTTCGCCTTCCTCTGCAGCGTGGGGCACGGGTCACTTGCTGGAGGATTCTCTGCACCTTGAGGTCTTTAAACCACGATTTGAGGACTTCAATAACTCAGGCATAGGTTAGGGATTTGGGTGGGTGAGATTCTGTGGCCTGCGTTGTGCAGGAGGTCAGACTAGATGATCATAATGGTCCCTTCTGACCTTAAAGTCTATGAGTCGTTAAAGATCCCTGGGCACTTTGTGAATGACCAGGGGGGTTCACCTTAGAACCAGGCCAAACTCTAACTCTGGTAACTGTAGCAGTGTTGCTATGAAGTATTAAACAGCTGCCATGTTCCCCCTCAGAGGTGGCTGCATTACAATGATGGGTGAAAAAAATCTCCATAAACTTTATCAATCATTTTGTAAGGCACTTTGGGATACCTAGGGATGAAAAGTACTAAGTAACTGTTCAAAGAATAAATAACAGGTGACTAGTTGTCTGTGGAGCTTTTACTTTCAGTAAAAGAAAAGACTTTTTAAATTAGTAATCTAATAGCCCAAAACAATAGTGGGGGGGGGGGAGGGGGTTAAAGAGGGGAAAATACTTATATTTCTTCAATTCTTCCCCCTGTTTTTGTTGAAATTAAAAATTCTTTAGAAGCTCGACACTTTTTTAGAAACTTGAAAATTTGCAACCAGTTCTACACTTGCTTCAAAACAGGGAAAATGTAAAAAAACCCAAAATATTTTGGGGGGGGAAGAGGAAGGGGAGGGTGAAAATTCAAAATTTGTGAATTTTTTACAATCAAGATTTGAGAAATTGCTCCCAGCGCTCTGATACAACCACTAAAACTTAAAACTAAGCTTAAAACCACACAGCCTTAAAACTAAACCAAAGTAGCAGAGGTATCAGGGATCTGCCAGATCCCACCCACCGCTGCCGTAGAGGGCTTGGATATCCATGTTAAGACATCTCCAACCACAAAGAGCAAACCAGGTACTTCTCCATGTATGTAGCCTTTATTTCAAATTAAGGAAAAACAACAAAGAGAGAACAAATATGAAGTCTCCATGGGAGAAAGACGAATAGAACACAATGGCTCATTTTGTAACATGTCCAGTCTGCACAATCCCTCGGGCTAATTCTCCTCTAGCTTGCATGTTGTGATGATGACGACAACTCCAAAATGAGTTATCAAAAGTCCAGGGAATGGGAAGCATTTGTTGAGTGGTGACAATCCCGGCATCTTTTCTCCTTCCGTTTGGTTTCTTAGAAGGACATTTATACTTTGCAGCTTGAGAGGTTAGTCTTTCCGATTCAGGGAAGCACTTAGACACATGGTTAGCTTTAATAGTAATTAATATCTACCTCTTGTCTAGAGCTTTTCATCAGTCAATCTCAAAGCGCTTTACAAAGGAGGTCGTTATCCCCATTTTATGTAAGGGGAAACTGAGGCACTGAGCAGGGAAACTGACTCCTCCATGGTCACCCAGCAGGCTAGTGGAAGAGCCGATACTAGAACCCTTGTCTCCTGAGTCCTAGTCTGGGCACTGTCCACTAGGTAACACTGCCCATCAAAGCCAGCTTTAAGTCCCATAAACTGCACTGGGGCTTACGCAAGTGCTTCAGTGTTCTCCTGAATACAGATACTCTCCTGGAGTGAGACAGCTGCTTATGAAGCAGCGCCGTTCCTCCTTATGTGCCATCTCCCCCAGCTTCTGCATCAGTCTTTAAACTTGTCAGTGTCATTCTTCTATTTTCTTTGCTCTTGTGGGATCTTTTGCTGTTGCTTTCAGCTGCATTTGCACTAAAATACTGTTCAAAGTTACAAGTCCCATGCTTCCAAAACTTCCTTTGTTTCATTCAGCCGGAACCTTTCCATATTCCTGTAAGTGTCCATTCCACCTTTCTATTTTTCTTCCCTTTAACCCGGAAATCTCTCCCACGCTCCTTCACTTTCTCTGAGCTACTTGTCGTTTTACCGTCCCATCCTCACGGCCGCATCTTTGTCCTTCCCGGAAGTGGAGAGTAAAAGGTATGTTCATGCCCAGGTGCCTTTTATTCCAGATGTAACGAAAACAACAGACAAAGGAAGAACAAATGTAAAGTTGCCAGGAGAGGGAGGGAGAGCCCAGTGTGTGTGGTTGGCCCTGCGACATTCTGCATCTGAGAAAAAACACAAGTGGCACCTGCCTCACTGCTACCTACACCCCAACCCTTCCCGTGGCTGTCCTGTGCAACCAAACCAGTCTAATTGGCAGCACCAGGCTTTAGCCTCTGGCCTAATCCCTGCACTAAGATCTCTGGCTTTTGGCCACCTACTGTATTTTCTAGGTAGATGGGGCTGCATAAGTGTCCCTCCTCCTCCTCCCCTACCAGCCACTCAGCTCGCAACCTTGCCCTCATCTCCTCCAATGAGAGAGACCGATGGAGCTGGGGGCGGAGCTGAGGGGTGGCAGTGTGAGGAGCAGCTGGCAAGGGGAGGGAGGGTCTGGGGGGTCAATGCCACAGACACAAACTGTGCACCCCTTAGCACCCCCCCCCCGGTTAGACACGGAGTTAAGGTCGGGGGGGGGGGGGAAGCACAGCACTAGAGGGTCAGGGTGACCAGATGTCCCTATTTTATAGGGACAGTCCCGATATTTGGGGCTTTGTCTTATAGACTCCTATTACCCCTCACCTTCTGTCCCAGTTTTTCACACTTGCTGTCTGGTCAGCCTACAGAGGGTATCCAGGCTAAGGGAGCTGGATGGGAGTGTGGCTGAGGGGAGTCAGGCTGAGGTGCGGGGATTGGATGGGGAAATCTTATGGAAATAATGCACATTACAGTAACGCCCTGCGCTGTGTGAAAGACAGTACAAAGACAGTACGCAGGAAATGACCAAGGGAAAGGAGCAAACCACCTTACGTTCATATCAGTTAACGTCCCCTCTACATTCAATCCCAGCTGTTTGCTCCTACATATGTTGTGGTAGCTCCTGTGATCACCGTGCAGCTACCGAGAAGCTGGAGGAATGAACCCTTTGGCTGTTCGGTGGTGTTCTCTGGCTGGAGTTATTTACAAAGTTAATTTTGCAGTTGGCCAATGACTGTGCTCTACTTCAGGCTCAGCTCAGCAGTAGCTGGGTGAGATTCTGTGTTGTGCAGGAGATCAGAATCCTTGGCTGGTTGGGGATAATGACAGGGGTGAAAGTAACTGAGGACACTTACCGCTACGGGGCGGGGCGGCTCCGGCCCCTGAAGGGGCGGGGCATTGGGCAGAAGGGGCGGGGCTGGGGGGGGTCAGCATCCCCCAGCCAGCACTTCCAGGCCACCTGTCCCGCGCCGCCTGGGGCTCCCGTGTTGATTTAAAGGGCCCGGGGCTCCAGACGCCGCTGCTGCAGCTGCCTTTTAAATCGCCAGCCCCTGGGCAGCAGCTCCCTTTGCCCCCTCCCACCTGTCGGCGGCTGGGGGGGGGGGCGCCCAAAGAGGCAGGGACGTTAAAGCTCTGCAGGGTCCTTTGCCACGGCAGCGCTTTAATGTTGCTGCCCCTTCCCCCCCTCCCCGTCGGTGGCCCTGCCGGTACAGACCCTACCAGCAGGGCCGCCGACAGGGGAAGCAAAAGGGGCAGGGACTTTAAAGCACTTTAATGTGGGCTGGGTATGGGCCGGTGCCGGTTCTTACTGGTACGGAGTACCAGCCCATACCGGCTCACTTTCACCTCTGGATAAGGACCTTCTTCTTGGGCTGGTTTTGCTCAGTGCCTCGTACCGGGGGCTGCATGAGGCAACAGTAATAGCACACGATCGTAACGTCCCTTCTGACCTTAAAATCAGAGTCCGTGTTTGCCCCAAACGGGAAAGGGGCTGAAAATCAGACTTGGGAAGTAAAATGCACTTGGGGGGGGGAGGAAGAGGTGCAGGCCAGGAGGTCAGTGGGACACAGGAGACTCTTACCTGCGCTGCCAGCAGGTCCTGGAGTGTACTTTTGCGAGTCTGTGATGGAAAAAAACAAAAGGGGACGTGCATTAGAAGACCACAGATCAAACCAAGAGCAAAATGTCGTTGCTTCCTCTGTGGCTTTCAACCTTCTCCACACCTGGAACCCTCCCTGTCCAGCCAGGGCCCTTCTGCCCGCACTAGGGGAAGGACAGGCTGGTGGTGGGGAGAAGCAGAGCAGGGGTCTTGCTGCTCGGATGCGGATATCCTGCACAGTCTCCAAGCAAAGCCCTGCTGCAGAGGCAGCTGTTCCGCTCCTGGGGGCAGGGGCTTCTTTGCTGCTCTTTGCAGACCCCCCACCCCAAGCTAATCCAGCGACCCACACCGATGGGCTGTAGAGGGTAATCAGCAGTTCCTTCCCTGATTGCAGAGTCCAGGCCGGGACTTAGGGAGAGCCTTACACACTGAAAGTGGGTGGAAATGGCCCCCTGAGAGCGCCCCCCACCCCGGGGACCTCCCTGGCTGTGTTGGAGCTGGCAGAAGGGCTCTGCACCTGTCCTACCGCAGCACCTGGTGTAGGGGACAAGTCAGGAGTGTGGCTGGAGTGCGCTGTGCTGCAGCTAGTCTCAGCAACCCAGGGCCATCGGGAGCACCAGGGAGCAGAGCATAATTAGACCAGCCTCGGGGCTGCTCTAACTTACAGCAGGGGAACGTGGGGAGCAGAAAGGTGGCAGAAAACCACCTTGGTCCTTGCTCCAGGAAACAGCACCTGACAATCAGGGCCCACTGCAGCGGCTCCAGGTAGCACGGATTGGGAGCAGGGGAGCCAGAGAGGACCACGGAGTCCATCTTTGTCCAGCAGCCTTGATAAAGATTCTGTTTGTATTCCTCAGAGCCCAGCCCAGCCTCTTCTCTACAGCGAAAGTCGTCACAGGCTGCTCCAGCCTACGTCCAGCAGGAGAGTTATTCTCCCCAAAGAGCATGAGAGGGTAATCTGCCACCCCTCCTCTGCAGCGCCCAGTGGAGTTACACTGGGGCGGGGGGGGGGGGGGAGGGCTTTACAATCTGTACCAGCCCCCTCCCCCCTGGCCTTTTTAGCAGCATTGCATCTCCCTCAATCGAAACGCCTCCTAGCGCAGTGTGCTCCTATCGGGACTGGGGCTTTGCAGTCCCAGTCCAGCCTTTGTACCGCGTCAGCTCCGAAGGGCAGGGGCCTTTGCCTTGCAAAGCATCACGGTCCTGCCTCAGTGCAGGGGGCGGGACGGGGTGACCTCCTGAGGCCCCGTGAAGCCCGACATTGCAATGATTGACACCTATTGTGCTACAGAAGCTGTTGTTATTCCACCCCAGTGAAGAAACTTACCTCTTTTGCGCTTGTGTGTGCGCACCAAGCACAGAGCAATGATGAGAAGGCCGACGATGACAATAACAATTGGAACTGCAATTCCAGCCGTACTGGCAGATTGGGACACAAGTGGTTTTTCTTAAAAGAGAAGATAAATAGTTCAGTGACAGTGAAGAAAACGGCCATGAGATGTAACCGAAAAGCGCATTCCTCCTCTACCCTACAACAGGATGCCCGTGTGGGCTGCAGGTCGGCAGTTTTCAAACCATCTCCCGAGACCCACCAATAGTTTGCAGGCTCCTCTCCTGCTGCTACAGCCAGCCAAGCAGTAGGGGATGTTTGGGAGGCCATGTCCTGCCTCAGCACTGAGTGTTGGTAAATAACCCTCATTCAGAGACTGCTGTTTGTCCTGCTGACCAGTACAGTCGCCTTGTTCGCTTGTCCTCCCTGGTCTGTCTGTATCCAGCTGTCTCCTGTCTTATCTCTTTGGGGCAGGGGCCCTCTGTTTTTGTTCCATGTTTGCACAGCGCACTGGGCTCCCCGTTCGTGACTAGGGTTCCCAGCTGGTACAGTAATACATTCTTATTATTATAGTTTAGCCACGCTATGGTGTTACGGTGAAGGGAAAATGGCAGATGTCTTGTGCAAGGACAAACAACACATTTAATTAGGAAAAAAACAAACTTGGGAGCTTTGGGCCTCAGTCACATTCACACCCCGGCTCCTCCCCACCACTCTGGCATTGTAAAGCAGCCTTAGAGTGAGTGTAAATATAACTTCCACCCGTTTGAGATCCCTTTATGCTGCCATTGCCATGTAAAGGCACCAGAGGAAGAGCTTTTGAGGGGGAAATACAAAGCGCCTGATTCACATTGACACTGAGTTCAGTGGACAGACATAGCCAGAAGTCCATGGAGTGACGCCGATTTCTATTTGCTGAGGATCTGTCCCGTTTTGTTTACGTTCCTCCAGATGCTTTCAGTACTCCAGCCCCGTAGGGGATCCCAGCAATAGCTTGAGTTATTTCCCTATGTCAATGCCAAGGCCTCCTGGCCTGTCTCCGCAGTGATGTTTTCCAGTGGAGCAAAAGCATTTCTTCCATTTGAACCCAGGTTTGCTCCTGAATTACCACTTATTGGGCCAGGGTCCCCAGCTAATGGAAAGCGGCATAGCTATATTGACTTCAGTGGCGCTCCACTGATTTATACCCGCTAACATCTCCAATGTTGCCAACCTCCAAATGTCCAAAAATCACGAGCTTCAAAGTAATAATAACATTCATTTTTCTTCTGTTTATTGAGCCCTTAGGGGTCCATAACCACAAGGACTAGAAACTTAGGTCTCTTCCCGCCCCCATGAAAGCTGTGATTCTCATGTAATCCCATGATTCCTGGAGCTGGGGCTTGAAGAAAAACACCAAATATCACAATAAAATGGTGAGAGTTGGCAGCACTGGATCTAGCCCCCCGAGACAGTAATTAGCTGGCAGTTAAAAGCAGACAAGACGGTAAGAGTGGCTCACCAGTGGTGGTGGTTGTTGTGGGTGCTGACGTCATGTGGTAAAGTGGCGTTGTTGCAATGTGCGTGATGGAATACAGCATAGGGAAGAGAATGGGGACAAGGGAATAAGTGTATCTGGAAAGACACCATGTTCCCAACGCAGACCCAATGCCAAGGAAAAGCATGTGTGTGTGCATGAGTAATATCCCTTGTGCGCCCAACCACCACCCATCCCCTCTCCACCCCCACCCCCCACCGTGGGGTACCAGGAAGCAGGAGGGAACTGATAGGGTAATTCTCTTTCCTCTGGATTTTCGCTAGAGGAGAAAACAACGTTAGAGTCTGTCACTTCCCCTGGGGGGAAGGGCAGCTGGAGTTTATTCTTCCTTTTTCCACCCACCCTAGTAGAAAAGGGACAGATCTTCCTGCAGGTGAAAGAGGCAAGTAGGGGAACTCCCAGCCCCCTGGACTGTTCTGCTTCTCCCATCAGGTGTTGGGGCTGCTCCAGCTACTGGGGGGATGACTTGGGGGCCTTAAAACTTCCCCAGCCATACACCAGCTTCTCCTACTACCCCCGCTCCCAGTTCCCCTGCTTGATGAGCTCTCTCCCACTCCCTGGAGAAGGAGCAGGACGATGGAGATCCCTGCTCCTTCTGGAAATGCCTAAACATTAAAGTTGAGCAAAAATTTCCATCCCACGTGACTTTCCAAAATGTTGACATTTGTTTTTATCCCGATTTATGACGACAAGGCCAAATACTGAAGCTTTTCACTGAACAAAAAATTCAATTCTGAAATGTCAGAATGAAATAGTGTGACATTTTTAATCACAACTTTTTCTTATGGGTCTGTTTGATATTAAACGGCCTCTAGCTATGTTGCCGCGCTGCCTTCTGGGAGTTGTAGTTCTGATGTTTTCCACCCTCAGCTTTTCAGGATGGGTCAGGTTCCCTGCTTGGACTACATCTCCCAAGATGCACCATAGCCAAGCTGGCTCAATCAGAGGGGACGCCACAGTGCATCATGGGAGATGCAGTCCAGACAATGAGTGTGGCGCATAGGAGAGAATGGGGCCCATGAAGCACACAAACTAAAACCCCTTTGAGGTACCACAGCACCTAAGGCAGATGTAGTTTAACACTGAACTGACCAGAAACAAAATATTTCATTTAGATTTTCCTAACAGAAAAATCAATCTTTTTGGCAAAATCAAAATTTTCCTGTGCAAAATTTCAGTTTTAGCAGCAACTGCATTTTCAGTCACAACCATTTTGACGAACGAATCATGAGCAGCTTTACTAAATATCACCAAAAAATGCCAGTCTGGTGATGTTTATAACCCAGCCAGGACCTAGAACTGCCAGAAATGTGCCATGACTTGAATCTCAACATTTCTAGCCTTGAACCAAAAAGGTTTGGATAACCTTTGATAAGCAGCTGAACTTCTGGGTCCTGCTGTGTTTATCCCATATTGGGCCTTCCAATTCTGCTAGGTTCAGCCATTACTAACTAAAAAGACTGCTGGGTTTTGCTTTTTTAACTCCCTGTTAAAGAAGCTCTTATACAGTTGTGCCTGGTAGAGTAAAATTCGGTTCTCAGTGAAATGTTCTCTTTGCTCTCCTGTAACACAAGCAGTGCTATAAAACTATCACTGTTACGGGCCTGATCCTACCAGTGACCTGGGAGATCAGCCCGTGGCAGATTGACAGGAGCGGGTCCTTTAGCTTCTATAGACGTTCATGGTTTGTTTTTGTTTTAAACAGGAGTCTTTCCTGCAGAGGGAGTTACCTGCACAAAGGTCCTTTCCAGAGGCCGTTGTGGAGCTGTTACTGGCGGGGTTCTGGGCTGTGCAGGTGACATTCAGGTGAGCATCACGGGGGCTCCGAGAGATGTGCAGAATGGACTCATCGGGTACAACAGCGCCCACTGCTGTGTGAGTCCAGCTGTAGGTCACATGCTCCCCTCCATCCCTGACAGTGCAGCTCAGGTTGTAGCTACAGGTTTCACTCACACAGGTCACTGAGTCACAGAGGACAGTTGGCTCCAGTACTGGCTCTGCCGGGGGGAGAGAAGAAACCCAAATGTGAGAACACAAATCTGATGAAAAATCACTGCAGGTTCTTACAAGCATCTGCCCAAAATTACCAAGAGAGCAGAAGCATCATTATAGAATGAAAGGAAAAAGACCTATTAGATCACATGCTGGGCCAGATTTAAATGACTCAAGAGATGGAATCACCCAGTACAGATGCGTGCAGAATGTGATATTTGTATTCAGATGATATTTATATTCAGGAGTTTTTACTATTCAGAAATATCCACATTCTGAAAATCTCCTACTGAGAGTTAATATTTCTGTGCACTTCGCATCCTTTCTTATTAGCCAAGGCATCGCATTAGGGGATCCATTTTACAGATAAAATAATTGAGAAGTTGCACAATGTCATTTCCAGCAGAGATGGAAATAGAATCCAGGTTTCTAATATAACAGAGCCAAGTACCATTCACTTCTGGGAAGCAATTCCTGCAGTGTTCACTTCACCTTGTGCAGAAGGTGTGCTCCGAAAATATGCATTTAAACTACATTAGAGCTATATTTATAATATGGTTGTTTCCAAGTTAAAGAGCAAGCTGAACCTTCCCCGAGACTTAACCCACCAATCAGCTTTTTGTCTCATTTTCTTGTATCCACCTGTATTTCCTTATCGTTTGTTTTGGATACCACATTCCCAGTACCAGTTGGGCTATGAAGGTACATCTCAATCTGTACGAGGTGTGACAAAGTTCCTCCTCTATCTTGGTGGGTCCTGCGCTTATTGGCAGATTTTCTTGCCTCAGAGATTCACCATGTGGGTCGGGGAACAGCCCAGAGACCTTCCCCTCTGGAAGAACCCACAGTCCCGGTCAATTGGGAGGTTTGGGGGGAACCCGGGCCCACCCTCTACTCCGGGTTCCAGCCCAGGGCCCTGTGGACTGCAGCTGTCTATAGTGCCTCCTGTAACAGCTGCATGACAACTACAACTCCCTGGGCTACTTCCCCATGGCCTCCTCCAAACACCTTCCTTATTCTCACCACAGGACCTTCCTCCTGGTGTCTGATAACACTTGTGCTTCTCAGCACGCCCTCCCAGCTCCTCACACTCACACCACAAACTGAAGTGAGCTCCTTTTAAAACCCAGGTGCCCTGATTAGCCTGCCTTAATTGATTCTAACAGCTTCTTCTTAATTGGCTCCAGGTGTCCTAATTAGCCTGCCTGCCTTAACTGGTTCTAGCAGGTTCCTGATTACTCCAGTGCAGCCCCTGCTCTGGTCACTCAGGGAACAGAAAACTACTCATCCAGTGACCAGTATATTTGCCCTCTACCAGACTCCTGTACCTCACTGGTCTGGGTTTGTCACAGAGGACAAAACATTCATGCAACTTGCCTTTGTCAGGTTTTGTATGTGCTAGTGCCAAAGCTGACTTCAGCTTTGCAAAGCCTTATGGGTATTACCTTAGCACGAGCAGAAGTGAACAGCACTGTGGGAAAGGCCTAATGTAATTTGGTTAATATGGCTGCCCATATGCTGTGTATAATACTATATTAATCTGGGGTGCGCTGCACCTGATGTATGTGTATTGGCTAACAGTGTAAGTGAGAATTCAGGCCAGAGAGTGGAGGTTCGTCTTTAAGTGCTGCAGTATTGTCTTAGTGCAGGCCCCTTGGTGCCATCTGCCCGTCTGACTATTTCTAGGGCCTGATTTTCCTCTCATGTGGCTCACCAGCTTTACCGTGATGTAACTCGATTGACTTTGGTGGAGGTACTCGTGATTTGCACTAATGTCAATAGGAGAATCACAAGCCTAGTGTGCAAATCTCCACGGGACCTGGTTCGTATTACACAAATGCCCTTTATGTCGCTCTGGCAGCACAAAGGGGTGTCGGTGTCACTGAGAATCCTGCCTGCAGAGTTTGTCATATCGAAGTTTAATATTCTATGTAAAATGCTCAATGTGTAATTTGTATATTGTTGAATGTTACAATTAACAGAAAGTAAAAAAAAATCGGCCCCACACTTACTGTACACGCGCAGCAGGAAGGGTCTGGGGATGATGTCTGTAGCTGTGGTGATTTGAGCTCTGTAGGTGCCCGTGTCCTCCATCCTCAGGTTGGTGATCTGAAGCGAGTAGTTCTCGGGGACTCTCAGGCGTCCCTTGTAGGATGGGTCTAACACAATGACATGGGGGGGGTTTCCTGCTGCTACAGTTACTATACTCCTCGTTGTGTTTACTGTCCAGGTAGCAGCTGTAACTTCCTCTGCTGGGCTCCCCAGAGGGAAAGTGACGGAGTCCCCCAGAATCCGGCTCAGCTCCATCACGCCTGCCTCTGCTCTGGAGGATCCTGCATATTTAAAGGGAATAAAAGGAGCTTTAGGAAACAGATTGAGCATAAACCCCTGTTAAGAATAAATTAATTCCCTCTCCCCAAGCCCTATGAAATACAGTACTGGATTTGCCATGGTGCTGGGCCCAAAAGGGCCCCGGCCCGGCCGCTCTTCTCCGCCCCCCGCTCTCTCCTGCGGGGGCAGAAGCTTGGTGCTGCCGAGCTTCTGGGGCTCCTGCTGCAGCAGGGCAGGCTCCACTGGCAGCCAAGCTCCTCCCCCACCTCTTCCCCCAGCGTGCCGCGTTCCCCCCCTTCCCCTCTCCCTCCCGCCGAACAGCTGTTTGCCGGCGCAAGGGAGGTGGAGGACCGGGGCCGCAGGACGATCACCGCTCAGGGGAAGAGGCGGAGAAGAGGCGAGGGCGGGGCCTTGGGGAAGGGGGTGGAATCAGGACATACCCCCTCCAGCCCCCTGCTGTGAGCACCCCCACGACCCCAGCCCACACCCTGTTCCCTGACTTCTGCACCCCTGCACGCCCCCACAACCCCAGCCCTGACTCCTGCACCCCTACACATACCCAGTCCCCCCACACCCCATGCCCTGACTCCTGCACCCCCCACATCCCCACCCTCACCACCAAACGGGAGCTCCTGCTCCCCTTGGACCAAATGGGAGCTGCCCCAGGTAAGCACTCCACACCCCAACCTCCTGCCCCAACCCTGAGCCCCCTCCCTCACCCTAGCTCCTGGCCAGACCCTGCACCCCAACCCCCAGCCTGCTCCTGCACCCTAACTCCCTCCCAGACCCTGCACCCCCAGCCCTGTGCTCAGTGCACCCCCACCCTCAGATCAGTGCAGAGAAAGATTAAGAGAATGGGCTAGAACCAGGGAGAAGGTAGGTATCCACCTCTATGTGGGCAGGAGCGGGGGGGGATCCTGTTTACCCCCTCCCCAGCCCTGCTGCACTTGCAGTTTACCCCCTGCCCCTCCCCCTTGCTCCAGGGACCAACCCTAGCTCCTGCCCCACTGTGCTTTTGCCCCCGGCCCCTGCCTCGCTCCAGTCAGCAGGGACTAATCCTCCCCCCATGCCCCACTGTGCTCATCTCACACCTGGCCCCTCCCTCGCTCCAGCTGGGGACCAATCCCCAATTCCCCCCCACCATGCCCCGCTGTCAGGCTGGATAAAAATCAATGGATTTTTTTATTTAAATCAGATTTTTGAGGAAAAAACCCTATCTAAAGATAGTTTTAATTAAGATACATTATATCTCCTCATGGAATAGGGATTATAAATTCTAATTCTATAGTATGAGACAATATATTCACGTAATGTTCAAGAAAAGTTTTGTAAATGAGTTCCAATAGTTCATGGATTAGAGACCCAATTTTATGGGGTTCCAGGGGCTGCTGTATAGATTATTTAGGTTAATCTTTCTATCTACCCAATGGGACTCAGTGCTCAGGCTAGAAGATACCATCAGAGATGCTTGGTTTTGCAGTTCTCAAACTGGGGATTTGTGTCTCCAGAGGTAACATGCTTGTTAACAGCAAAAATGTTTTAAAATAAATAAATAATATATAGAGGTGAGAAATAACAGACCTCAACTCTATTGTCCCTCTGCAAATTTGTGTCCACAGAGTCAATCCCTTACCTCTCTCTAAAAGTGAAAAATTTCAAAAAGTTCAATAAATAGAAGATTGTTGAGGGCGGAATAGATCTGGACCAGGAGACGAAGTCCGGAGATAAATGTGAGAAACGAGGGACATATGCTTGTTTGTTAAAATATTAAGTTTGCTGCTGAAGAAAAAAAATCCAGAATACTTAACATTGTTGTTTTAGTTAAATAAAACAATTAAAATGTCTGTCTGGTGATGTTCTCCTCCTAATACAGCATGGCAAGAAAATCCTCCAAATATTAATGATTAACCTATTGAATTGGAGATAGTTCACCTCCATAAATATCTGCTTCAATTATCTTTGGCCCGGCACAGCTGATGAGGGCTTGCAGGGCTTGGGCTGTGGGGCTGTAAAATTGCTGTGTAGATGTTTGGGGTCGGGCTGGAGCCTGCGAGGGGGGAAGATCTTAGAGTCCTGGCTCCAGCCTGAGGCCAAATGTCTCCACTGCAATTTTGAGAGTCTGAGCCAGCCGCGGCCGTGCCCAGGTCTTTGATTGCAGTCACACACTCAGCGTCTGGATAGTCTGTACTCCATTAAATTCAATAGGATGGTTTGACCCTGATGTCTACAGTGCATATGAGAGCGTCACATGTATCAGAGCTAGTTGATCAAGCCAGCTTGCTAGAAATAGTTGCGTAGCTGCGGCAGCATGGGCTCGTACAGCGGTTCCCCACGCTTCATTGCACCACGATCCCCTTCTGACAACAAAAATTACTACACGGCCCCACGAGGGGGGGACCGAAGCCTGAGCCTGCCTGAGCCTCGCTGTCCCGGGTGGGGAGACAAAGTCAAAGCCCGAGACTGAGCCTCACCACCCCGGGTCGGGAGACGAAAGCCGAAGCCCAAGGGCTTCAGTCCCAGGCAGGGGCTGGTAAACTGAGCCTTGCTACCCAGGGCTGAAGCTCTCGGCCCTGGGTGGTGGGTCTCAGGGTTCAGCCCTGGGCCTCAGCAAGTCTAACGCCAGCCCTGGGCACCCCATTAAAACGGGCCCCCCTGGGACCCTGGGTACGTACTAGGGTGGCAAAGCCTGTTCCACCGCCCCGTCATTCTGGCTCCAGGGCTGGTTTTAAGGCATTGGCACGATCAAGGATAGCTCTGATATGTGTGCTGCGATCACACCCACTGACTGCCGTGTAGATGTAGCCTTCAGGATTTACTGCCTACAGCTAGGCACCGATGGAGGGTTTATTTAGTCTCGTGATTTGCCCCAGGTGTGCACATTTTCTCTGCCCCCTCCCTATTCGCTCTCCTTTTGCCACCCGAGTTTAGGGAAGTTGGGTGGGGGGAAGGTCTGTCCTTAGCGGTTTGTCATTTATTTACATCGTGGGTGGCAGTCACTGCTCATCCCTCACTGACTGCAACCGGGATCAGATTCTGAGTCGCTCTACGCTTGCGTGAGCCACTGTGGAGATTGCACAGGCTCAACTTGGACCTGATTCCCCTCCGGTTTACACGAACGCCTCTGTTCATGAGTCTCCTCTGGTTTACACGAATGCCTCTGTTCATGAGTCTCCTCCGGTTTACACGAACGCCTCTGTTCATGAGTCTCCTCTGGTTTACACGAACGCCTCTGTTCATGAGTCTCCTCCGGTTTACACGAACGCCTCTGTTCATGAGTCTCCTCCGGTTTACACGAACGCCTCTGTTCATGAGTCTCCTCCGGTTTACACGAACGCCTCTGTTCATGAGTCTCCTCCGGTTTACACGAACGCCTCGCCAGCGGAACTCAGTGGAGCTATTCCTGATTCACAGCAGCGTCAGCGAGCGAGACGAGACTCAGGTCCTCGTTGTGTGGGGAAGCAGCACCCGGCAGTGGTTTTCTGTTCTTCTTTCCAGCCTCCTCTGGACTCTGAAACATTTCCTGTGCACAGCTAAGACGCCTCACCAGAGGAAGAGCAAGAGTGACGATGGCGAGCTAACCCCTGGAGATTGGTGATGAAATACAGAGCTCTGCCTCTACGTCCACGTGTCCAAATGACAATCTGGTCCATTGCTGGCGTCTAGAGACCTAGGTCTGAATGATCCATGGAGACGATTCATCTCTGACTCCTAGATGTGGTCCCTCCAGGTCTGGGTTCAGGCAGATGGGGAAGTTTGTGCCGCCACGGCCCATGATACATCTGCGGGTGGAGGACCTGTGTCTCCAGGGTTGTCAGTTTGGTGCCTTTCACCAGCACGAAATTCATCAAGGATTCAGACCTGAAGTCCTCCATTGGTCCAGACTCCCCGTTGTGCCGTCACTGGGAGCTTTGCTGAAATTTTGGGGCTGGATGCTACCCTCCCGAAATTAGTCAGTGTGTTGTCAGCTGATTTGGTAATTAAGACAATGAGCTGGGACCCAGGAAATCTGCATGCAGTTCCCAGCACTGTCATAGACTCATATGTGACCTTGGGCAGGTCATTTAATCTTTGTCTCAGTTCCACCATCTGTAAAAATGGGGATAATGATCCTCCCTTTGGCCTGTCTAGTCTGTTTAGACTGTAAGATCTTCAGGGCAGGGCCTATCCATTGCTCTGTACATGCGCAGGCCTAGCACAAGGGGGCCCTGCTCTCAGTTGGGCTAGTGTAATAAATATAAATCTTCCATTTTTTTTTACTAACTCTCTGTTCCTCATGCCCTGCAAGTAGTTAATTCCGGACTATGGCACAGCAAACACCAGAAAAATCAGACGGAAAGGATGGAAATAGTGAAAGAAGATAAATAAAGCACATTGGCCTTAAAAACCTACTGGGTGAGCTTCTGGCCACATTGAAGTCAACTGAAGTTTTTCCATTGACATCAGTGGGAGCCAGGACTTAACACTGTGAGTGGGGAGATGGAAACTTGAGTCAAGTGCTACCATGGGATTGGTGGGGCCAATCCAGTCTTCCTGGGTCCATCTGCCTGCCCCATGAGGTTAGTTCCAGAGCTCACAGGATGGTTATAGGGTCCTGAGTTTATTTCTGGCACCTTGACTGGACTCAGCATCACAATAGGATTATATATGGAGATATACCTATCTCAGCACTGGAAGGGACCTTGAAACATCATCGAGTCCAGTCCAGTCCAGTCCCCTGCCTTCACTAGCAGGACCAAGTACCATCCCTGACAGATTTTTGCTCCAGATCCCTAAGTGGCCCCCTCAAGGATTGAACTCACAACCCTGGGTTTAGCAGGCCAACGCTCAAACCACTGAGCTATCCCTCCCCCCCCATTGCATTGATATGTGTCAATCATCATGCACTGATGTGATGACATGGCATGATGATGGCCACATGGCAGTGTGGCATCATGATTCTGGTTTCAGCATTCGGTTAAAGACACGTAGGTGGCTAATGGCAGTTCAGCCTCACTGTGAAGTGCCCTGACGGAGCATCTATCCCAGCTAGAGTCTGAAGAATGTACAGATGGAGGCCCCGGTTCTTCACCATATGGCACCTGGGGTTGTCATGTGCACCTCTACAGATCCTTCAACTTTACTGAAGTCAACAGAGCTACACGGATTCTGGCCCCTGGCTGTGCTACACCCACTTTGCACTTACTTTTCACACGTGTAAATGACGGCACAAGGTGCTAAGCAGTGGAAAAATCAAGCCAAGAGATAGGAAATGAGGGTGTGAAGAACAGAGTTTGCTGTAAGCACTGTGAGCTCAATAGGTTCCAGTTAGACTTCATGGTCAGGCAGGGTTTATACCTTTCTCCAGAATGTCAGATTCTAAAAGAAGGTCCCTTAGCTCTTAGAAATGTGAGTGGACAGAATATAGATGATATTACTCCTGATTGCAGCATTTCTGATCTTCCTTTATCTCTGTAGGGAATGGGGAGCTTCTATTTCTGGTGAAATTGCTTCACAGTTTCCGAGAATTCAAGATGTTAAGCATCAGTGAGAGGGAACTGGCCCTGAAAATAGAGAACCTGGCTCAGTGGACGTCCATGGGTGTAGCTCTGTTGGAGCAATGCTAATTTGTGCCAGTTGATTAGTTGACAGAATGTTCCTTCTAGCACAGAAGCTTTGTGGAAACTACTAAGCATTGTATGTAACCTATAATTTAAATCAGCTTCTCTACCAGATGACTGGCAGACAGCTAATGTGACACCAATTTTTAAAAAAGGCTCCAGAGGCGATCCTGGCGATTACAGGCCAGTGAACCTAACTTCAGTACCGGGCAAACTGGTTGAAACTATAGTAAAGAACAGAATTATCTGACACAGAGATGAACATGATATGTTGGGGAAAAGTCAACCCAGCTTTTGTAAAGGGAAATCATGTCTCACCAATCTCTTAGAATTCTTTGAGGGGGTCAACAAACATATGGGCAAGAGTGACCGGGTGGCTATAGTGTACTTGGACTTTTAGAAAGCCTTTGACGAGGTCCCTCACCAAAGGCCCTTAAGCATAGTAAGTGGTCATGGGATAAGAGGGAAGGTTCTCTCATGGATCAGTAACTGGTTAAAAGATAGGAAACAAAGGGTAGGAATCAATAGTCAGTTTTCAGAATGGAGAGAGGTAAATAGTGGTGTCCCTCGGGGATCTCTACTGGGACCAGTCCTATTCCACATGTTCATAAATGATCTGGAAAAGAGGTGTGGCAAAGTGAGGTGGTAAAATTTGCCAATGATACAAAATTATTCAAGATAGTTAAATCCAAAGCAGACTGTGAAGAGCTACAAAAGGATCTCACTAAACTGGGTGACTGGGCAACAAAGTGGCAGATGAAGTTGAATGTTGAGAAGTGCAAAGTAATGCACATTGGAAAACAGAATCCCAACTAGCCATACAAAATGATGGGGTCTAAATTAGCTGCTATCACTCAAGAAAGAGATCTTGGAGTCGTTGTGGATAATTCTCTGAAAACATCCGCTCAATGGGCAGCAGCAGTCAAAAAAGCAAACAGACTGTTGGGAATCGTTAGGAAAGGGATAGACAATAAGACAGAAAATATCATATTGCCACTACATAAATCCATGGTATGCCCACACCTTGAATACCGCATTCAATTCTGGTCACCCCATCTCAAAAAAATATCAAAATTGGAAAAGGTACAGAGAAGGGCAACAAAAATTATTAAGGGGTACGGAACAGCTTCCATATGAGGAGAGATTAATAAGACTGGGACTTTCCAGCTTGAAAAAAAATGACTAAGGCAGGATATGATAGAGGTCTATAAAATCATGACTGGTGTGGAGAATATGAATAAGGACGTGTTATTTACTCCTTCATATAACCCAAGAATTAGGGGTCACCCAATGAAATTAACAGGCAGCAGGTTTTAAACAAACAAAAGGAAGTACTTCTTCACACAACACGTAGTCAGCCTGGGGATGTTGTGAAGGCCAAAACTATAATGGGATTAAAAAAGAAGTAGATAAAGTCATAGAGCACAGGTCCAGCAATGGCTATTAGCCAGGATGGTCAGGGATGCAACCCCATGCTCTGGGTGTTCCTAGCCTCTGACTGCCAGAAGCTGGGAGTGGACAACAGAGGATGGATCACTTGATGATTTCCTGTTCTGTTCTAGTCACTCCCTCTGAAGCATCTGGCAATGACCACTGTCAGAAGACAGGATACTGGGGTAGATGGACCATTGGTCTGATCCAGTATGGCCCTTCTTAAGTTCTTATGTTCATCCCTTAATCACTGTACAAAGCAACACAAAAAATTTGCTTTAGCAGTTGTAGTCCAAACATATAGCAGTAGGACTACTGAGAGAAAGAGATTAGAGAGGATGGTATATATTGTGATAGACAGATGAGGACATATTGAGATAGATGGATAGACAGCTCGATATGGATGGGGATAGATGAATGGATGGATAGGCAGGGATGGGGATAAATGGATTGACAGGTAAATATGGGGATAGATGGATGGATAGGTATGGACAGTGTGACAAAGTTCCTCCTCTACCTTGGTGGGTCCTGCGCTTATTGACGGATTTGCTCGCTTCACAGATTCACTCTGTGGGTCAGGAAACAGTCCAGAGACCTTCCCCTCTGGTAGAAGCTATAGTCCAGGTCAATTCCTCCTGTGTTTGATCAGGAGTTGGGAGGTATGGGGGGAACCCGGGCCCACCCTCTACTCCGGGTTCCAGCCCAGGGCCCTGTGGACTGCAGCGGTCTATAGTGCCTCCTGTAACAGCTGCATGACAGCTACAACTCCCTGGGCTACTTCCCCATGGCCTCCTCCAAACACCTTCCTTAGTCTCACCACAGGACCTTCCTCCTGATGTCTGATAACGCTTGTACGTCTCCATCCTCCAGCAGTACGCCTACTCACTCTCGGCTTCTTGCACTCCTCTTGCTCCCAGTTCCTCACACACTTCCTCTCCGCTGGCTCCCCCTGGCTTGACTGGAGTGAGCCCTTTTAGAGCATCAGAGGGGCCTTAATTAGAGTCAGGTGCTTAACTGCCTCACCTGACTCTTAGCAGGTTAATTGGAGTCAGGTGGTCTATTAGCCTGGAGCAGCCCCTGCTCTGGTCACTCAGGGAACAGAAAACTGCTCATCCAGTGGCCAATATATCTCCCTTCTGCTACTCTGCTGTTCCCAACTGGCCTGGGTCTATCACACTAGGAATAGGTGAATGAATGGATGGATGAATAGGGATGGATGGGGATGGATGGACGGATACGTGTGGAGACAGAAGGGGAGCTAGACCAACAGGCTCATTGTGGTGCATGCATCTGCCTGTGCACAGCAGTTTAATTTGATGTTATGTTCTTTGTGCGATTGTTCTGGGGATAAATTTTAGCAGTGTCTCTCCTGGGTAGGCCACAACAGCTCCCGGCAAGGAGTGTCTGAGGAGCAAGCGAGGGCTTTCTCTGGCAGATGTGTCCTGGCAGTTAGCATCCCTAGCTGTGAGAAGGGTAGTGGTGGGGCCTTCGTAAAGGACAAAGAGATTGGCTGGCTCCACTACAGAGAAGTCGGCTACTTCTAGAGGTACGGGGTTTATGAGGAGGATGGACAAAGCGGCTGTGTGCTTGACACCCTGCTGGGAAGAAAGGAAGCGTTTGAAAGGTGCAGACAGGGCCTATGACACAAAGTCACAGCCACCAAACACTGACCGCTGTAAAGCAGTTTTCTAGACGCCAGTCCACCCATGGGGGTTTTGCAGAATTTTCGCTTACGGGAAGTTGAGTAAATGCTTCTCTTTATTGTTTCTCTCCCTCCCTCTTAAATAGATCTTGTGGTGATATTATGATGAGACTGGGGCCCCATTGTGCCAGGCGCTGCACAGACACAGAGTAAGGGCACGTCTACACTACAAGCGCTTCAGCGGCACCGTTGCAGAGCTGCACCTTCACCTTTGTAGTGCCACAGTGTAGACACTCACTACAGCAATGGTAGGGAGTTTTCTGTCACTGTAGTAAATCCACCCGCCCAAGAGGTGGTAGCTAGGTTGGCAGAAGAATTCTTCCGGTGACCTAGCAGCACCTACAGTGGGGTTCAGGTTGACCCAACTACAGCACTTGGGGTGTGAAATTGCTCATAGCCTGGAACGACATAGCTAGTTCGACCTAAGTTTTAGTGTAGACCAGGTGTCAGAAACAGTCCCTGCCCCGAAGACCTTACAATCCAAATAGACAAGACAAAGGGCAGGAGGAGGAAAGGGCTGTTGTCTCCATTAGCAGAGGTGAAGCAGGGGGCAGATTTCCGTGCGTATCTGTGGCTCCCGCTTTGCTGAGCTGTTCTGAAAATCTGACCTCTTCTGTGTGTCTCCCAGCGTGAGCTATTTTGAAAAATGGCCATAAATTGCCCAGCCCAACTTGCCCAAGTGGGTGGCAGAGGTGGGAATTGAGCCCAGATTTCCTGTACCGTAAGCACAAGACCGTCCCTGTCCAAAGGCAAGGATGGGACCCACTGCAACATGCTGGACCCCCTCAGTTTCTAGTGAGGTTAATGGCTGCTGAGAGCTATTCGCCCCTGAGACCAGTCCTTTGGATTTCACGGCTATTACTGAGAACAAATCTTGCTGGCCGTTCCAATGGCTCTACTTTCTAGGGGAAGAGGGAGAACAGGTGTGTGTGTGTGGGGGGGGGGGTGGAGATAAACTGCCTCACAGCTATCCAATGTCATACAGGACAGGCTTGGAAAGGTTGAAGTTGCAAAGCGGAGAAGTGTCACAGATAGGCAAGTACCCACAGTGTAAGCAGCATCATTCAGCAAAGCTGTCGTAGGGTCCGTCTGCAGTGCATGTAAACCCAGGCGTGTGGGACTCAGTGTTCCCAATCCCACGTAAACCTGAGTTTATAGTTGCTGGATCCGGGTTTCATGGCCATGCTAATGTGTCCAGACTGTGCTAAGCAGACCTTCTGACTCAGGTCTGTGGCTTAAGCTGCGTCCACACTGCAAAATGACAGGGCTTGAACCCCAGTCACAGCGGGACTCAGGCTGTGATCCTCCTCCCCACAGCAGGGTCCTAGGACCCGGGTCCTGAGCGCTTGCTGACCCAAGACTGGCTGATTTGTATGTAGTCAGAAGGGGCACCTGGGCTCAAACTTGAGTCAGATCTTGGGCTTAGGGTGCAGTGTAGACGTCCCCAGTCAGCCTGATCCAGTTCCCATTGATGTCACTGGGAGCCTTTCCATTGACCTCAATGGGCACTGGATGGGCTGCACGGTCAGCGAATGATGGCGTAGCTTGCTCTCGGTCAGCTCAACTGCATTAGTCTGTCTTTTGCTGAGAGAAGAAGTGGAGAAGTAAAGGTCTCCTCGCTTGTGCACACATTGTTGACCAGGAAGCAATTGGATGAGCTGTTGCTGGCACATACCAGTGTGGCAAGATCAATGCTACAAAAGCTTTTTGGTAGTTGCCACCTGCCTCGGGTGACCAGACACCAAGTGTGAAAAATCGGGACAGGGGGTGGGGGGGTAATAGGAGCCTATATAAAAAAAAGCCCCAAATATCAGGACTGTCCCTATAAGATCCGGACATCTGGTCACCCTACACCTGCCAATGTGGTGAAGTACGAAAGACAAGCCGTAAATAGACCGTTGTGTTTCAGGATATAAAAGCACCTGCAATCCACACCATGGCGAATGTGCAGTCTTGTACAACAGCCTTGCAACCCAAACTGATCCTAAAGAAATAGCAAAGTCCTAAACTCTGTCTACTCTCAGAAAGGTGGGGATTTGAACATGGGCACACCTTTATCTGAAACACTGCACTGCATTGCTAGTGTGTTAGAACTGCCAAACATAAGTGTTCAAAAATCCTGAGTCAAGCCCCCCCAAAATCAAGAGATTGGTTTAACAATTGCTTCACATTTCCAAGTTTTCTCTGCAACGAGAAGAGCTAGAAACTTTTTTTTTTTTTTTTTTAAATAAAGGCAAGTTGAGATTTTCCTGCAATCTCTTGATTCTAGTAGCTGGGACTTTAAGAAAAAACACTAAATATTGTGAGACATAAATCCATGAGAGTTGGCAACGCGGTAAATTCCTAGGCAGCACATGCTGTATGAGTGACTCTTTCCTTAGCTACATTATAACTATACAGAAAACAGACAGTTTAACTAACAGCTTGAAAATTAATAACAGAATCATTCAACCAACAATACACCTCATCAATAATTAATATGATCGACAATCAATTATTAATCTAGCACCCAAAATGCGCTAGGCCCTGGACAAAGATGGTCCCCGCTCTGAAGGGTTTACCATTTAATTTTCTAATTTAATAATTAAAAATATTGCCCCCCATCCCGCATCAGGATAAGTCAATGTGGCCCCTTGTACATGAATACGGACACACTGAAATCAACCGGGTACAGGGATCCCAATTAATAAATGGGTGCCTAGATTTGCTTGATAACATTCTCTGGATGGTTTACACTAGTAAATGAAAGAGTTCACTATAATCAAGTATCATAAGCAACATGACGCAGGAAGCAGTGAAACACGAGATATGAGCCACATGCTAAAGAAATATCGTTATTCTGAAGGGCTCAGGGAAATGAGGCAATTACTTGTTTCCCGGGGCCCAACTCACAGCCGCTGCTACTGACAACATGGATTTTTGTTGCTGCCGTGACATTTTGTAAGACTTCCAACATTTTGCAATGAGGCACAAGACATTTTGTAAAGCCCCTTTCGCTCCCGTGGCAGAGTCCAGTTCCTACTTCTGCAAGTGCCTGGCCTAAGTAGTACTTTGAACAGTTATGGAGAGGACAGGGATCACTAGCCCCATTTTACAGATGGGCAAAACGCAGACACAAAGCAGCGCAGTCACTTGCTGTCAGAGCGGCACAGCCAGGATTTAGGCCCTAACTCTCATGACTGTCCCTGCTGTCTGCTAGGTCACAGAGCCTGGAAGATCGGCTAGACTCCCCATCAGGCTGCTCCGACCTGAAGGCGACGCTGACAGGTGCTCAGGGACCAATGTGGAATGGCTCCAGTGTGTTGTAGCTTGTAGCACAAACCCCGCTGCCACTTCAATGGCTGGCAGCCTCCACAGAGAAGTGGGGGACTGACTGAGTCCCGAAACCTGAACTGCCCTCTTCCGCCTAGAGGTAGGTCCCTTCAGGCCTGGAGATGAGGCCAAGCTGCCCTGTATTGTAGCCCTTATGTCAGTGGAGGAGTTCGGCCTCCAGCCTGTGTATATGATAAAGTCAGGCCGGCATTGTCCTTTCAAACACCCAGCAAAGGCAATGGACAAACTCCCTTCACAGCCCGCACTTACCGGCTTTGTAGAAAAGGAGGAGAGTGAGCCACACAAACCAAGGTGTCCCCATTTCTCTGTCAGAGCTGGTGCAGTTTCCTATGTGGCTCGAACAGTCACTGGCTTCTGAGACAAGAAGCCCAGCTCCTTCCGCTTTACAACGACCTTGGGAAACCACAGCTAAGTGCGCATGAGAAAAGAGAACTAAGTAACTACTACTTCCGTGGCTTTCAAACGTTTTAGCCTCTGAGTGAGAGCCCCCACTTCTAAATTAAAAAGGGGGTTAATTTAATTTAACGGGGACTCGGCGCTGTCAGCCCCACAGAGCCGACAGCTTGCGACCCCCCCCCATGTAACCACCTTGCGACCCCCTGAGGGGTCATGCCCCCCAGTTTGAGAACCCCTGTACTACTTCATCAAAGCTACGTCGGTGCTACAGAGCACCGGTGGTGGCGCGTAGGATGGGTGCAGCCAAGCACTGCAGAGAAAAGCTGGCTACATCCACACTGTGAGGTGTAGTTACACGTGTCTGACAGGCTCTGATGCAGGGAAAGGCTGAGCACTGCTGAGAGTAGCAGTGTAGAGAGCTTGGTCTAGAAGGGAGCCGCGTATGGTATGTTCTCGGGTACATACTGTACTCACACCCTTCGGGCGTGGCTTCACTCTTCTCCCGAAGCTGTGCCTCACTGACGGCATGGCTATTTATTCCCGTGCTGGGGGGAAGGCTGCCCAAGTACATACTCTACACCACTGGTTCTCAACCTTTTTGGGCTCAGGACCCATTTGTAAATGTTTATGGCCTGTCATCCCCTGGTAAATAGTCAGGGGGTGGAGGCCCTGGGGTGGTTTCGGTCAGATCCTGGTGGGGGTTGGGTCCTGCCCAGCACTCACCCTCCAGTGGCGGCTCCGGCAGCTCCTGTGCGGTGGTGCTGGCTGGATTTCAAAATTGAAAATTTTAATTTATTAAAAAAAAAAATTACACTTTTTATTTTAAACGAACAGTCGCATCGTTGGAACGAAACCACTTCCCACACTTTGAAATGTTCACAATTAATAGAAAATGTTTGTTGGTTGGATCCATTCATAACCAAGGAAAGGAGCAATGGACTGGGCAAAGAACCGTATTGCTGGGGCACCAGTGCCATGCGTGTTATGAATCAGTGTAAACCACTCAGGATGAAACTCTCTGCCGGATAGTCATTAAGGGAAGTGTCTGGGATAAAGCACCACTGGTTTGTAGTTGCTCACTTACTGTACCGAAGGAGAGCTCACATTTTGAGGCCATGTGGTCCTAGCAGAACAGCTTTGACCTAAGGGATTTCCCAGGTGAAACCCCTGTAAATGGAGGGGAAAGTGACATTTACTCTGTGAAATTCCAGAAGAATCCAAGAAAGACTCAGACAAGTCTTCTTGGGACAGGGCAGCGGTGCCTTGGCTGAGTTCTCCGCCAAAGCGAGTTGTGCCTATGTGTAAACGGGTACCTCCTCTCTGCCAGGTAAACAGGACTCATGGATAAATAAACAAGTAGCAAATACCCCTGCCCTCGCTGATTTCTGCTCTAAACGGGAGAGCCCCCAGAATCTACCACTGCTCAGCAAAGGGGCAACACTATTAGATCTGGACTCCCCTGGAAACGTTCCTTTTAAAATGTACTAGGACAAACTCTAGTAGCTGGCTCCATCCCCCTTACACTGCTCTGGGCAGCTGGAGATTTTCCTGCCAGAATGGGGCATTCAACACAGGAGGCGTTCAACACTGAGACAGTTCTACACCACCTGCACCCAACCCCGCCACGTAGGGGGCATTTCTGGACAAGGTGGGGCCTGTGGCTGGAGGTAGGAGCCAGAACGTGCTGTGCTCTGGCATTCCACGTCTGATGAGTATTTCCCACAGGTCTGAGTTGCTGCCACAACCTGAGGTTTCCCCATCGGCCTGAGAATTAGAGAAGGGGATAGGTGGGTTAAATCCCACACACTGGATCCTGCTGATTTACTGTATTCATGACATTTTCCCAGTGCTGCTTAGCTCAGAAGTGTCGTCTGCTTCCCCACAAAGTTTCGGTTCCGTTTACTAGGCTAATCAAGTTACTTGGGCAGGATTACACACTGAGACAGGCATTCGGCTGCTCAGGGAAACCAGGATCCTCTTCTCTTTCTTAGGGTTTGTATCATGATCATCATCCTCATTATTCTTTGTTGCTCTAGCACAGGGATAGGCAATCTATGTCATGCGTGCCAAAGGCGGCACGCGAGCTGATTTTCAGTGGCACTCACACTGCCCGGGTCCTGGTCACCAGTTCGGGGGGCTCTGCATTTTAATTGAATTTTAAATGAAGCTTCTTAAACATTTTAAAAACCTTATTTTCTTTACATACAACAATAGTTTAGTTCTATATTATAGACTTAGAGAAAGAGACGATCTAAAAACGTTCAAATGTATGACTGGCACACGAAACCTTAAATTAGAGTGAATAAATGAAGACTCGGCACCCCACTTCTGAAAGGTTGCCGACCCTGATCTCGAACTACATGCCTTTGTAAACCAAACTGAACCGAGCACACATTCCTATCCTGCTTTCTGACCGGGAGGATCCCAGGACTCGGCGTATACATTATATATTTACTGATCCCTTCACCCCACTCACAACTGCGGCCAGCGGAGGTGGAGGACCTGAGTCAGGAAAGCACATAAGCACGTGCTTAACTTTGACTTCAGTGAGAATTAAGCATCTACTTAAAGTTAGGCTCATGTTTGTGCTTTCCATAATTGGGGGCTTAACACAATACAGCCACGCCACACAATGGCACTGGGACAAGAACTGGTCTGTCTCCAGAGGAAACTCCAGGGAACTAGAATGCACCTACCCCATTGGGCTGCTCCAGGACAGCAGGACGAGAACCCTGCTACAAGTTCTATAGGATGTTTTATGATCAAGACGAGAGCGAGTCAAAAATTTCCCATCCAAACTGTTTTCAGGGAAAAGGGGCCTTTTCTCCTAAACAAAAATGTTTGCAGGAAATTTTAATTTCATTCAAAATGTATCTGAAAAACTGGGCATTTTCTGAAAAAAAAAATTAAAAAGCAAACAAAATGTAGTTTCTTTTGATATTTGCGTATGTGAGTAAAATACTTACCCTTTCCCAACTAGTTCTAGGACCTCGTTTTAAAAAAATCTCTCATCTGAAAGGCAGCATCTGCGGCAACCAGGAAACCCCCTGCCAACATGCCAGGTCATTGATCTTTGAATCACAAGCACCACTTTCTGTGATATCCTGGGTGTCCATCATTGGTGTCCAATCCAAGTAGAGCTCAAGTCCAAATCTGCTTAGTTTATAGTGTCAGGTCTAATCACACGGTGTGGTGATATACTAGCTAACTAAACTAGGAACAAAAACAAAGCATTCATGAATTGTATGGCAGGTTAATGCTGTTCAGTTATTACAGTTAACTTAGACATGAAAACTTACAAGGAGGAAGATGAGAGAAGAATGATGAGGAAGTGAGCAACAGAAAGGAGAGGAAGCAAAAAGGCAGAAATAGGTAGTGTTATATCCTTGGGGGCAACAGTTTTAGGAACACAAGATTCTATTACCATGACAACCAAATACACAACAGGCAGAATTTCTGAATTTTTATAAAAATAACGAGGAGTCCGGTGGCACCTTAATGACTAACAGATTTATTTGGGCATAAGCTTTTGTGGGTAAAAAAAACCACTTCTTCAGATGCATGGAGTGAAAATTACAGATACAGGCATAAATATACTGGCACATGAAGAGAAGGGAGTTACCACACAAGTGGAGAACCAGTGTTGACAGAGCCAATTCAATCAGGGTGGATGTGGTCCACTCCCAATAATTGATGAGGAGGTGTCAATACCAAGAGAGGGAAAATTGCTTTTGTAGTGAGCCAGCCACTCCCAGTCCCTAGTCAAGCCCAAATTAATGGTGTCAAGTTTGCAAATGAATTGTAGCTCTGCTGTTTCTCTTTGAAGTCTGTTTTTGAAGTTTTATATTTTTATAACCTTCTCCATGGGGGATGTCGGTGTAATATTGAAGCAAATCAAATACACTGCTGAATGTTTCCTGGCAGCAGCCTGGGGAGGTAAAGGACTGTTATACCCAGTTTACAGATAGAGAATTGAGGCACAGAGGAGGGGTATGACTTGTCCAAGACCATACGGGGTAGTCTGTGGCAGTGAATGGAATTCAGGGGGTTTTGCAGCTTAGTTCGGTGCTTTAGACACAAGACCATCCTGGTCAGTGCTAGGAAGGACAGTAAAGCAGAGATTGCTCCCTGGGGTGCTGTGGACCTAGAGTGAAATTTGGTCCCAAAGGGTCTCCTACATCATGAAAATGCCTTGCAGCAGCTCAAGGAGTGGGGGAAATGAATTCAAGGTCTGACTGTCAGGGTGATTATTTTTCCCCTTGGGGTGGTGACAATGACAGATACTAACCACAGTTTTCCCCCGGAGCTCAAGGGTGGGTTATTAATCATTTCCATTGCATGGGGCTGGGTGCTGCTCACAGAATAGAGGGTTGTTTTCACTGCACCGTTAGCAGTGGCTCTTCGCCACATTTTAGCCCAACCCCCCCTACCCTCCACACAGAAAAATCCTGAACCGGGGTTGGAGGTGCCTTAGCCCAGGGTAGCTGACCCAGAGCGGGGTGTGGATTAGAACCTGGGCTCTGCTTTAACTCAGGCTGGAACCCACCTGCTTTCAGTGAGGACACAGGCTAAACCACTCCAGTGCTGATAGCCCCCAGTGTGTTCCCACAGTTCCCCCCGAAGACCAGATACGTTCTCCCACAATCGAGAGGTGAAAAATTACAGCGTCTCAGCACAGAGAGCCCTGGGGCACAGAGACACAGGTAGTGCTATGTAGTGGGGACGCTCCCACCCAGGGTTGGCTAACCCGCGTTCACTGTCCAGCGCAGACATTCCCCATCCTAAAGATCTTAACACTCAAAAGACACAGAGGGTGGGAAAGCTAACGGGAGCACAGAGAGGCAAAGGGGCTTGCCCATGCTCAGGGCCACCGCTGTGTGCTAATTGGGCTGCATGCAGCCCGCAGGTTGAGAACCACTGGCGTATGTATTAACTTTTCAACTTTTAACCCACTTTTAACTTTTAGGCGCCCCAGAACATCGGCGCCCCTTGGCACGTGCCTCCTGTGGCTAATTGGAAATCCGGCCTTGCCCACGCTCACTCAGCAGGTGAGCAACAGAACCTGCATTAGAACTCAGGTGCCTGGCCTCCTGCTCCATTTCCCTAAAGACCGGAGTGCAGGAGCTCAGTAAAACTCAGTGGCATCTCTGAATTTTTGCAATTGCATTTTTTCCCCTTCACAACCTTTTTTGAACAGCTCTAGCACTGTAGCAGGAGGTATTAGGGATTCGAACTCTGTCCAAGGACATAGCCCCAAAGCCGGGGCAGTACCTTCTGGTGGGGCAGTTGAAAACTGTTTTTCACCTGGCTTTGCACTAATGGTTTAAAGAACCCATTCATCAGACAGTGAACAAAGGACCTGCCAGCTGCCCACTGGCTTTGCGGAGGTGGGTGAAATTCACCCCTGTGCAGAGTGTGAGTGCAGAGTTGTGTGGGCTGAAGGGGGCATAAGCGATACCTTGGCCTTGTTCACGGGGGGAGTTTCACCCCGGGTGCAATAGTGGTTCAGTAGTTATGTTCATCCTCGTGGTTCAGCAATCTGCCCCCGGCCTCCCCCACTGCACGTCATCCGACACCTGCCCTGCAGCAGGCAAGGGGGGCTGCGTACATCCCTATACGCCATCATTCATTCCTCTAACTATCTTTGCTACCCTGAAATGCACCACCTGGGCCCTGCCTCTTGTTCTTACGTCCACCCGTGTAAAACTGGGGCAGCTCTACTGAGTTCACCCCCAACTTACGCCCCTGTCAACAGCAGCACAATGTGACCCCTCTTATCAAAGCGCTGATCACTTTCTGCTAACCAACGAGCAAAGCCACTTTCAAAACTGAAAGTGGGTTTGTGTAGGGGAATTTTGCATGTTCCTGCTTCACTACTGCTTTTCCATCTACAGAGGTGAGGTGCCGTTCGCGCCCCTGCATCAGTGATTCCACTGCAAGGGGAGGATGGGTGGTGTTTGACCTACTGCCCTCCCCCCCTGAAGTTCTGCTCCCCAGGGGATATGTTGAATGCCCGCCCTGGCCAGCACTGCCCAGCCAGGGACCCCACAGCACAGCAGAGTTTGTGTGCGCCCTGGAATTGCAGCCATCTGTTCCTTCTAGGATGGTGTAGCCCAGTCTAGGATTTAAGGAGACCCCATGTGGTGACAAAAGGCAGCACGGGCTGGGAGCCAGAGAGAGCCCTGGGGTCTGTGTCCAGCAGCATCAATACAGAACCCCTCTGTAAGCATCGCAGCCCGGCCCTGTCCGTTCCCTATGGCCGATCGCATCTGGGGGGCTTTGCCCCAGCTGGGGGGCCTGGGTTAGGCTGGGAGAAGCTGGTGTATCTAAGGGGTGAATCCATTAACTCCTGAAGGCGCTTCACTCTCTGCCGAGGTAGGAGTAACTCTCGTGCGCTGACCGATATCCCCACTGGTCTCCCGCAGGTGCCTCATTTACCCGTGAAGCTGTGGAACCAACATGGATAGGTACACGGGGCATCCTTGTCTGTGACACCCCACCCCCATTCCCCCCGACCAGGATAAATACCAAGAAAACCTGCCTCCCACCACTAAGAATTGGGGGGCGCGGATTATCCCACTTCAGCCCAACGTGTGCTTCTGACACCTTCCTGGGAAGCAGCTGCTGCTGGGCCACTGTTGGGGGTGGGATCCGGGGCTAGATACAGGCCTGATCCGGTCTGGCAGGTTCCATGTTCCTGTGCCCATGTCATGAGCTACAGACCCTGTGGCCTGGCCTCAGTGTGAATGAGATCAGGGGCAGCCCCGTCTCTCTTTGACCCAATAATCCACCTCTGGCCTCATCCCTAATCCCAGGCCATCTCTGCATGCTGAGCTCATCCCAGGTGTGGTTTTTCCCAGATGCAGGTGGCTAGCAGGAGAAATGGGGAGGAAAGTTTCCACCCTCTCTAGCTCAAGAGACACCTCCCCGGCGTGGGAACCCCCTGGCCCATTAGCAGCAGAGTCTAAGGTGTCTGAGGTTATCTCGGGGAAGGCTATTTCAGTCTGCATGAACAAGGACACCTCGCTCCCCACACGGAGGAGTGGAGGAGAGGTGTGAACTACTTGCAAAGAGCACCTATGACTCAACCCTCCCTGAGAAGGGGGGATGCTAAGGACACGATCCTGCCCAGTGGCAGGTGCAGAATGGTGTGGATCAGTGCAAGCACAACACGGCGTGGTGGAGAACCTGGGGCCGGCGTGCTATTCTAGCCCAACAGCAGCGGGTGAGTCTGACAGAGGGTCTCGTTAGCATGAGGTTCATGCTTATTCCCACCGCCTCTCTCCGCCGGCAGCCCCGGGACTGCAGAAGCACAAAGGGCATCACCTCTTTGCCCCTCCCTAGCAGCAGAGAGCAGCCTCAGCGGAAGAGCTGGCCACAGGTTGGTACTAAGAACAAAACTGAGCACCGCTCGAACTTCAGCATTCTGGGCCTGCAGGCGCCGCTGCCTCCCTGGGGGAAAGTGATTCTGGAGAGATCAAGAACCTGCAGCGGATGCGAAAGGCTGCGGCTGGAGCGGTCTCCAAGGGGGGAGGTTGGGTTTTCAGCAATTAAAACTTCAACAAATTTCTTTGGAGGATTGTAGCGAAGTGAGACTCACTCGCGCAGCGCCTCTTGCTGGTCATCTCGGGAATTAGCTCTCCAGCATACAGAGCGCCTCCTACTGGCCGGTGTCTCGCCTGCCGCTGACCCCCATGTCCCTCCCAGACCCCGGTGCCCCAGCAGTTCCCCACCACACTCTGGGTCTCCCCTCCCAGGGGAACCCCCAACCCTCTCACCCACCTTGCCTCAGTGGCTACTGCCAGTTGTCATCTAGGCCCCGCTCCCTGGGGCAAACTACAGACTGTCATGGCCACTCATCACTGGCCAGGAGGATGGACCAGCGTCCTTTGCCTATCTCTGGGCAGCACCTCCCAGCCCCAGTACCTGCATAGGCCTTTACCAAGGCCTCAGCCTGGGGAGTTGCCAGGCTGGAGCTCCCCAGCCCTGCTCCACTCCAGGTACCCTTTTCTCACTGGCAACTAGGTCCTTCTCTCTCCACAGCTAGAGAGAGACTGGCCTAGCTCCTCCCTGAGCCCTTATAACAGCTGTGGCCTGATTGGGGCGTGGCCCCAGCTCTGGCTGCTTCCCCCATCAGTTTAGCCTTTTTTCTAGGAGCGGGGTAACTGCTCCGCTTCAAGGATTTTATTGTCAGTGCATAATTTTTTTTTCTCCTTTCCTATAGCTGGCACACACAGTCAGCTCACGCTGCACAAATAACATAAGTTGTTCTCTGAGGTTTCCAAAGCAATTTACAAACGCTGTTCTCCCTCCATGCTGTATGTTGGTATCATGATCCCCATTTTACAGCTCAGGGGGAAAACTGAGCCACAGGGAGGCAAAGGGACTCACCCAAGGTCGCATAGAGAGTTGGTGGCAGAGCTAAGACTGGAACCCAGGAGTCCAGATGCTTAGTCACCGCACTCTGACTGCTAGACCATGTTGCCCCCCAAGTTAATGCAACATGAGAACCTTTTAAAAACAGTCTGTGTCATTTATCAGACTGTCCCTACCCCGTCTCACAGGTCAGAGGGGTAAGTACGTCAGGAATGTGTCTGCCCACGGTTGGGACATTTTCTGGGCTTGAGAGCGGGGGGTCTATTCTCTGATGGTGAAATTCACCCCTGTGCAGAGGGCCGGCCCGAGGGCTATGCATAACTAGATCTGCGTGCAGGGTGGAAGTGCTGTTTAACGAGATTTCAAAATATGGCTTCATTCTGAATTGAAACGACAAATCGCAATTGCTTGGGGGCCCTCGGAACATTTTGCTTTGATGCCATTTCATTCTGAGTTCAGCTTTTCTAAAAACGCCGTAGTAGAACGCAAATACGGGAGATGCAGTGTAATAGCGGATGCAACATTTTAAAATAATTCAGAACGAAAAGTCCTTTCCCAACGAAGAACTGAAAGGCTGTGTTCCAAAAACTGTCAGAATGGGACGTTACAACAGTATTGGGATTCCCCCCCCCGCCCCCCCGCCCCCCCCGGTTTTCTTCCAAAATGAAATTCCAGCAAAAAATTGACCTGACTTTGCACGGCGTGTTGATTTCAGTAGAACTGCACATTCCTATGAAAAACGGTTTTGTGGACATTTCTCCAATCAGCTCTATGTGCAAGCCACAACTACGGAATGTGCCACTTTATCCCCATCTAGCGGGGGCTGGCCGCATAGCAAGGTTGGTGAGCTTACAACAGAGCTGGGCAACTCATGGTTTGAGATCCAGGGTTCAAGCCCCACTGCAGACAGAGCCAGTATTACAAGTGGGGGCTTGTTTGGGGAATTGAGCAGGGGGGATTTAAGATCAAACTGGAGTGCAGGCCTCATGTTGGACCTTGGTGCGGGGTGAATTTCACTATGCAGAAACAGGCAGGGGAGAATTGATCCTCAGTGTGGAGCTGATTGAAGCAGGATTAACCCTCCCAGAGCAGAATCCCCGGGGAGCCTGCTCCTGCTCTGGGACGGAGAGGCAGGTCTAACATTTCTATCCTAGCAGCAGCGGGGTGATAATACATAGGGACAGCATTCACATGGGCCAAATGCGCAGAGGATGTAAATCTGTAGCTCCCTTGCAGACCAGGGAGCGAGGCTGATTTACACCAGCTGAGGATCAGCCCCTTGGGATCCAGTTCGCTTTATTTTTGAAACCCTCCATGGAACTTGCAATCGACAGATTTACTGTCTCTGCTTCCCTCTAGTCCTCCAGCATCAGCCTCCTTTCGGAGCCATTGCACCATCTGGCTGGCGGTGGTGAGAGAACCTTCTCCTATGCAGCTCCGGTCACCGGGAGCAGCCTTTCTGTATCTCCCTCGGTCTCCTCACCTAGCCAGTCTCACCTGCGATCCTCCCTCTTTTTCCTGTGCTTGTCTCTCTATCTGTCCAGCCTTGGGTTTTATATGGTCGCCGATCATGGTTGTCTTTGGGCTCCTCTCACATAAAGTCAATGGCAAAGTCCCTCCTGGGTGTCTCCCCTCACTTAGATGCTTCCCCGCTGCTCTGCTGTTACAAACTCTGTGACTCTCGTTTACAGGCGCGGGTCTCGATTTGGATGAGACACGTTATGCCAACCGCTATTGCACGGTGGAGTTTTATCCCATTTCTGTGGAGCCAAGTGGGATTTCGCGTGGACGTGGTAAAAGTTCGGCCAGCTGGAGAGATGGGTTTCTGCTGCGTGCAGGGTAAAAGTCCGTCGGTGTCTCCGGAGCGGCTACAGACCACCTGTGACTGTGAGGGTCTTGGGAGAAATTCTCTCTGATGAAGCTGACATTACACCGGCGGGCATCACACTGTCATAAATGGTCGTCAGCCCTGGATCTTGGGGCTGGGAAAGAAAACAGGGCAAGAGCAGACAGTGAGTGCGCAAACCAAGCAATGCACGTGGATTGAGGCGCCAACAAAACCCCCTGCAGCCCCATGGCTTCGGCTGCCACTTTCAGCATTAAAGGGAGCAGGAAGCAAAGCGCCCGCTGGCCCATCCGCCAGGGGAGCTGAGTTCAAGGATTGCCTGTCCTGTTCCCAGCCCTGCAGGAAGAAGGAGACGTGTAATATGCTGGCAGAGTGTGTGTGCATGTGAGTGTGGTGGGCCACTGGAAGATAACAGCCTACTACTGCTGCCATCTAATTCAAACTGGAGCAGGGGCAGAGAAGGGCTGCCAGGGTGAGCCGGGGAATGGAGAGCTGATCGTTCCAGAGAGGCTTGTTTAGCCTAGCCAAAGGCAGGCTGAGAGGGGAATCTCATTGCTCTCTGTGCATACAGTGGGGGAAACACCAGGGAGGGAGAAGAGCCATTGAACTAAAGGACAATATTGGCGCCAGAACAAACGGGGATAAACCGGCCAGGAGTAAATTGAGGCTGGAGATAAGAAGATTTCTAACCATCAGAGGAGGGAGCTTCTGGGGCAGGTTCTCAGTAGCAGCAGTGTGGGGAGGGGAAGGGGTAAACAACCCAATTGGTTTGAGGATGGAATTTGATCAAGTTTATGAATGAGATTCTGTGAGGGGGGTGGCTGAGAGAGCAGGGACAGGCCTCCGGGACCCAGGAGGTCCCTGCTGGTCCTACGTTACGTAGGACCCTGGAGCTCAGGGTCAGAGATTTGTGCTGTGGGGCTGAACGTTCAGGGATGAAAACCCGCTGACACCTCATGGTGCGGGGCTGTTGTACAAACAGCCAGCTCGGCTGCTGAAAACGCTTCCCGGTGCTTTGCCCGCGTTCCCAGGCCGGACGCGTCTAGAGCCAGCGAATGAGTCGGGCAAACATCCCCAGACACGCTCATCTGCACCTCCAGCGCCAGCCCCTCAGCAGATGTAAATCAGGAATAACTCCATTGAACCCAATGGAGGATCGGGCCCAACCTCTTTTCTGCTCAGCATGGGTTGGCCCAATTTGTTTGCTGTGACCTATCATGTGCTCCTACAGCGAAGGGCTGGATGCAATAGGGGTGAGGAGGGGATGGCTGATGACAGCCGTTTCCTCCAAGGGGAGGCATTAACTGCAGGGCTAGCAATGAACTGCACACGAACTCCCTCTCACCTGAGCCGGGTCTGGAGGTAGCCCGGTGGCGGAGGCGTAGATGGTGGTGCATTCAGAGCACTTCACCACGGGAGGGGGGTGAGAGCCTTTCTGCTGCTGTGCAAAGAGAGAAAAGTGTGAGCCGAACATCGTTAGCAGAAGGAACCCACCACTTCCTGCCCAGATAGAGAGGCGAGCCGCATGTGCTAACTGCAGCCATCAGCCTCCTGGAGACCACGCTCCACGCTCAAAAGTGGGCCAGGAAACCACCTTTGACTGTGAGGGTCTTGGGAGAAATTCTCTCTGATGAAGCTGACATTACACTGGCTGCTTCCGAATTACAGGCTACATTCCCCCAGGCCAACATATAGGCCAGCATGCCTCTCTACACCACCACCAGCCAGCAGAACTGGCCAGATGTGCAGAGGGGCTGCATGCTAAAAGAGGGTCTCCCTGCTGCTCCAGCCCCAGTCTCTCCCAGCGGGACATGCAGAGAGCTCCCAGCTACGGCCCAGTGCCTGGCCAGAGACCAGACTCATCTCGCTGGAGTGTGACTGCCAGTGGCGAAATCCCCAGGCACTGCACAGCCGCTCCACACAGTCCCTGACAGCCGGCTTTAGCCACCTCAGCTTCTGCAACAAAAAAACCCTGATTCTGATCTCATAGTGCGTCCTTTGGTCCACGCTATGTATGGATTCAGTGATGAGCCTCTATCGACACCCAGTGGCCAAAAGTGTCTGGCTCGCAGGGCTGCCTGCCTGCTCCTTGAGACTCGCCCAGTGAGCAGAGCCACGTTTGGGGTAAACTCCCACTGAACTAGGAAATGACCTCAGCGTTGGACAGGAACCGCTTCCAGTACGAAACTGTGACGTGGCTAGTTGCTCTCCCTTCAGATCTGTCTCTGAAGTTATCAGTATTTATGCTGCAGCAGGTGAGATTCTCCTTACGGGGGGTCTTGGAAGCGTTTTCGTTGACCACCCCCATGCATGGCAGCCAGGTTATGACGGGGAGAAGTTTGCCACAGTGCATCAGCCGACTCCTTCAAATGCCTCAGCAGCAGAACTGTGTGTGACGTGCCGCTCACTCAGCGATCGCACTGGTGCGGCAGGCAACAGGGCTGCACAGGAGTCGCTGAGGGCAGAATTTGGCCTGCAGAACCTCGGGTGATTTGCAAGAAGGGAAGAACTCAGCATGGCTTGCCCAGGGGGGAATGTAGCTGGGCTGGCCGCTAGGAACCAGCGCAAAACGTCCTCTTAGTGACTGGATCAGGGAGTCACTGAGAGGTGAGAAACATGGGGCTAGTTCTCAAGTCCCTCAGAGCTGCACGAACATCCCCGTGCCCCATAGGGAATGTCTACACCCCACGCTCAGGTGTGAGCCCCAGCCCCCTTTCCATCCACACACAGATCAGTCTGACTCGGGTCAGCGAGCGCTCGGGACCCTGCTAAGGAGATGGTCAGAGCCCAAGCCCAGCTGGGACTCAGGTCCAAGCCCTGTCATTTTGCAGCATGGACGCAGCTCAAGCTGCAGCTCCGAGTCAGCAGGTCTGTGTAGTGCAGTATGGATGGGTTAGCAGGGCTGTGAGCCTCGGGTCCAGCAATTGGAAGCCCAGGTTTACGATACATCCTGGATGCTCAGGTGTGGGCTTGGAAACACAGAGTCCACAAGCCCGGGTCCCACAGAGCTGCAGTGCAGACATAACCATAGACGCTCCTCTAAAATTGCCCCTGTGAAAACTCAGCTGGGGCCAGGCCATTTGGCGGTGGCTGCACGAGGCGGAGTGGAATCCACTCCCCCCCCCCATAGCTGCGTCTTTCCCTGCTCAGCAGACAGGGCGTAACCTTCTTCAGGGCAGTAAAATGAGAAGACTCAAGTGACGCAGGGACAGGGACAGGAAGGAGCTCAGCTAGGTTAGGGTTGTCAATTTTGGTTGGATGGATTCCTGGAGATTTCATCGCTTGACATAATCTTTAATTCCTGGAGACTTCAGGCCAATCCTGGAGAGTTGGCAGCCCTAAGCTAGGTGAACATTGTGAGTTTTCTGACTAGAGCTGGACGCTAATGCAGTTTAAAATCAGTCCCAGAAGGGTGTCAATTCCCCTTTGTGCGGAAACGCCTATACACGACTCAAACCCAAGCGAAGCAGGACGTAAGTGATACATGAGCCTTGTGGCCCTCTTCCCAGGGTAAAATTTACCCACGTTGTAGATGGGACTTTAACCTTCTAATGATTTAGTTGGTGTTGGTCCTGCTTTGAGCAGGGGGTTGGACTAGATGATCTCCTGAGGTCTCTTTCAACCCTGATATTCTATGATTCTATGAATGGAAGGCCAGGGCAACTAGGTGGGCGCTGGGTGGCTGTCGCACACAAAGAGCAAACGCCCAAACTCACCTCCACTCTCTGGACTTGTGAGTAAATTGTGCAACTTTCCTTTTCCTCCTTCAGCTGAGAATGATCTTGTTGGCCTGATTGGAAAAACAATTGCAAGGGTTGTTAGGGCAGGAGACCCACAGATGTGACCATGTCAGCCTTGTGATCTAGATTCGTAGAGATACAGGCAAGGACCTGTCAGACGACATCACAATTCTTGCAGTCTAAGCATTCGTCAGCAGAATAAGTTCCTAATAAAATTCTGGCTTCCTCTAAGATGGCAGTTCCCAAGCTGTTGGAAGTTCAGCTGCCTGAAACCAGTCACATCCCCCTTCAACTCCACCAGGTGTCGTAAAAGGCTGACGGACCGGGCAGGTCAAAAATTTTCCATCCATATGGTTTTTTGACAGAAAAATTAAGGTTCTCGGCTAAACAAAAAATTTTCATGAAAAGTGTCTGCTTTTGACAGAAAATTTCAATAGTTTGTCAAAATATTTAAGCCAAAAGTTGAAATAGGTCCATTTAAAATGGCCTCATGGAAGTTGTAGTTCCAGATGATTTATGCTCCCATTCGTCTTTATGGGCTGAACTCTCTGGTTGGACTGCGTTTCCCATGATGCACCTTGCCCAGGGATTCCTATGCTATATCTGCTCCCCTCATAAAGACGGGAGAGAGCCATGCATCATGGGACATGTAGTTCAACCAGGCGCCTGGCCTGTAGAGGACAATGGGCGCATGAGGTGCCCAAACTACAACTTCTAGGAGGATCAGCCATTGCCTGGCACTTTGTGCAGTCATTTGCACCTATGCAAAGTGGGTGTAAAACACTGTTTTTCTGATTTGCACTCACATCGCACTAACATAAGTGCCTGCACAAGGCGAAGCACAAGGGTGAATTAATTGCACCTTGCCTTTCTATATATCTAAGATGTACGCGAGATACCTATCATGCTTGTTATATCTAGGCTAGGATCCCTCACTTCCCTTGAAGTCATGAGAGGAGATCATATCACAAGTATTTGTCACATGATGTTCGAGTAGTTACATTTTTTTTTTAACCTTCCTTCCTGCCTCTTAACTCTGTATGCTGGGTGGAAAAAAATACTTCTATTCTCTTTGAAACTAAAATAAACTACTAGGTGGAGTTCCCTTGAGACTGAATGCACGGCTAGTCTGCTCAATTCAGGTGAAATTTACCCATGTGCAGAGACACAGCACAAAATCTACGCACGCAGGCATTTCCAGGCTGGGTCAGAGCCAGGGGCTAGTTAACCCACTCGCCTGTATCTGACAGTGGCCAAGCACCGGATGCTGAAGGCCAGGTCTGCGCTAGAACCTTTTGCTGGAGTAGTCATGTGGTTAGGGGTGTGATTTTTACTGATGTTTTAATACCGGCAAAAGCCCTAGCATAGGCACAATTACACCAGAAAAAAAGTGCTTTTGTGGATATGGCTTGTTTCGTTTGGGGAACCAGAATATGCCACACCAGCAAAAGCAATTTTTTTTGCCGCATAAACTGCATCTACACTAGGTAGATTTGCCAGGATATCTATATACCCGCAAAGCTTTTCCAGTGTAGGCCTGGCCTCAATCTCTCCCTGCCTCAGGTCCCCATGTGTAAAAAACCAGCACTTCCCTACATCACAGGGGAGCTGCGAGCATGACTGTATTAAACATTATGAGGGGCCCAGTTGCTGCAGTGATGGGGGCCAGGTAAGTACCTTAGAGAGACAAAACTCTGGATGTTCTCATTATCTGGTGTATATGTCCAACCCCTCTTTGAATGCTGCTAAATGTTTGGCCTCAATGACATCTTGTGGCAATGAGTTCCACAGGCTAATGAAGGAGGACTTACGTGGTGCAAGGACTGTGTGCTGGCCCTTCGCACAGGGATAAATTTCACCCTAAAGTCGTATCTAAACACAAGTGTCGTACAGCTTTAACTATATTGGCGTATAGTGCTACAACTCCCCCCACTAGAGTGGACGGAGTTATGCCAGTAGGTAAGGTGTTTATTCTTGTATGAGAAGGGGAATAAACTATACTAAGCTACCTTTATGCTAGTATCACTAGGGTTGTACTGGTATAAATGATTACAGCTCTAACTGGAAGCGTTATACCAGTACAAAAACTGTGCATTGACCAGGACAAATGCTTGGTCAACATTCAAGAGTTAGGTTGATGCGCAGCAGCTTATGTCAACCTAACTATGGAAGTGTCCACGCTTAAATTTGGCTCCCGCCAATTTAACTGTCCTGCTGCGCCCACTTAACGCCACCTCCCCGAGCGGCGTAGAGTCATGGGCAATGTCATTCGGTCGACGCGGTGTTGTGTAGACACTCCATGGCTTACATCGACTGTTACTGGTTTTCATGCGCCATCCCACAATGCCCCACGCTGACAGTACAATCGATACAAGCGTTGCTGGTTGAGGACGCGCACCGCCGACACAAGGAGCACGGTGTAGCCACACACGAGCGCTGTAATTACTGCGGCGGCTGTATGCCGACAGACGTTAGGTTTACAGCGTGGACTTGGCCTAAGACCATAACAAGTTCCCAATGCCTTGAAAACCTACCTCTGTGTCTCACCCAGTAAGTGACCCCTGCACCGAAGACCAGGACCCCCACAATGGCTATTGGCACGATGGATTCCACAAGTTCATTCCTGAGCGAGCCTGGAAAGTGATTTACAAAGAAAAGAAGATGCTCAATAACTGGTCCCTGACCTTGGTGCCCTGTTCTAAGGGGAGGTGATCGTTAAGCAGGAGCGAGGGCCCATGCAGCTTTAAGATCACATTGCCGCTTCCTTTATCTCTTTAATCGCGGTTTATTATCTTTGTGTAGAACAGACAGAAAACACAGGAAGTGCAGAATCAGCAGAAGGTACGGAAGGCCCCAATCCAGGCTTCACTTGAAGTGTGTAAATAGCCCCGTTGGGACTCTCTCTGGCAGAGTAAAGGGGACATAAAAGCGGGAGTCAATTACAACCCCTTTCCGCCTGTATAGACTTCAGTGTATCTGAGCGTCAGATCCATTGTCTACACTAGGGCTCCCCATGTGCTTAACGTTAAGCACACTCGTGTTTTGCTAGACCAGGGTAAAATTTTCAAAGGCGCCTAAGTGATTTAGGAGCCTAGGCGCCATTTTCAAAAGGGCCTTACTGCCCAGATTATCAAAGGTATTCAGACTCCTAACTCCCATTGGTTTCAAAGGACATTAGGAACCTAAATACCGTTGAGGGTCTGGGCTTTAAGAACCTAAATCTAATTGAAATTCAAAAGTCACTCGGGGCGGGATTTTTAAAGGTACTTATGCACCCAATGCCCATTAAAACCAATGAGAGTTGGGCACCTAAATACCTTTAAAAATCCAACCCTAAGTCTCTTGCTGTCTGTCAGCCTCACTGATGAGCCGGCAGCGTTAGAGTTAATTAGTGACCCAAGTAGTGATGGTGGAGCAGGGCCAGAGATAGGTAAATGGAGCTGGGAACTGCTGGAGGGGGGAATAAGGCGAGTTCTCCTCTGGGAGGAGCTGCCGGAGACAAGGTTGAGGTACCCCCAAGGTGTAGCGTAGGGGAGGGAGCAGGGGGGAATTGTGCTGGGGAAGAACCCATTCAGGAGAACCTTGGCCAGGGCCAGAAAGCCAAGTCCAGTCGAGCCCCAGAGGGACAGAACAGAGAGGTGGACGTTGTTTGTTTGTGCACTTTAAGTTGGCTCTTTAGTAACCCCGGGAGGGGCGTGAACTGTCACATGACTTGGCATGAGGGCCGGGCCCTTGACGACCCGAGGGGAAGTCGAAAGAAGACACCGTCTGGAACTGGCCATCATGGGGCCAAGGCAGTGGAAGGAGGACGGGAGAGGCGAAGTCCCCTGTAATGCCGTGTCTAGGCACAAGGGGGCACCCAGGAGGTGAGAGCACCCGCTTACAAGTGCTCTGAAAATGTGGTCCTACGTGCCGAATTCTTACGCTTCCCAATCTGGTGCCAAATGCCTGGAGCTGCTCCACACATCGCTGCTTCGCTCTGGTTTTACAGCTGGCTTGCCAAGCTCCCGCTGGTGGTACACTACGGCAGGGTGACGCCACGGAGGATGGACTACACCGAACGCTGATCTCTCGTTATTAATAGCTATCATTGGTATTGGGGGGTGTCTAGGAGCCCCGTCATGGACCAGGCCCCCATGGTGCTAGGCGCTGTACAAACACAGAGCAAACGGACTGCCCCGCCCCCAAAGAGCTTCCAATCTACGTCGACCACAAGAGACAACAGGTCAAAGATGGGCGCACAAGGAAGCAAGGAGACAATGGAGGTCCTAGTGTCAAACAACCGTGGATTGGATTCCCACTCACTCCAAGGTCCCTTTACCATGAGGCATAAAGAGGCCTGGAGGTGAATGAGAATCAGGCATAGACTCCTTATTGTCTTTTTTTATGTCTAAACTGGTTCTGCTCCTTAGGAGTTGGCTCCCAGCCCTGATGCTCTAGTTACCTTTGCAGTAGGACTGTCATACGGTCTATGTTTGTAAAGGGCCTGGTCCAGCTAATCACAAGGGGATGGTTTTTTCCCCCAACACAAGACAGCAAGGGGCAGGGTAGAAATCTGGGTCTTGCGCCCTCCGACTATGTTAATTCAAATGAATGGAGACTTATAAGAAAAATGTCCCAGGCTGAGGTTTAAATGTCTCATTAAAACACCCCATAAAAGTCCCCTGCGTCATAAAGGAGGTGTCAGAAAAACCCCAATGAGAGAGAGAGAGCTCTATACCCCAGAGGCTATTCGAGAGGAAGTTCCCACGGAGGGTTGCAGTAGGTGTGATTTATAACCAACCCTGGGCTTTACTGTACTGTAACCGGGGCTGCTGCATGATTAGCTCTGAAAACCAAGTGACCATGAAACCAAAGGTGGGATTTTTATTTACACTAAAGCTCCCGCAGGGCAAAGAGGTCTTTAAAGTGGATGCAAATTACCGTCACAGCCCCCGTTAAGGCTGCTTTATGCAGCCGGAGTGGTGTAAAAGACCCTGGTGTCAATCAGCCCTCTATGTCCTCAGCCCCACGAGGAAACTGACCGGTGCCCGTGTCTGTCTAGACGTAAATAGTGAGTAGATAAGGTGCCAGCAGATGGAGCTCAGGAATAGGAGGTGTAGTTTGGGGGTCTGTAGGACCCCTACGAATGGCTCCTTACCCAGAGCTCTGAATGCCCGGAGCCTGCATCTGGCTGCTGAAATGGGCCCTTTGAGCTAGTCCTGCTTTACGTGGGCACATGTGAGAGGAGAAGCAGGCCCGTTGATTGCAATGGAGCTACGCTGATATGCACCAGCTGAGGATCTGGCCCGCTTAGGCACCAACGCTTCCTTCAGAGCCAAGCTCAATGCCCATGTCTTGGGTGGTGGCCGTGCGTTTAAGCCAGGTTGGCAGGGCCCGGGGCTCAGTTCTGAGCTCAGAGACTTGGGCCCATCCCTGTCTCTGAGGGTGGAGATGGATCCAGAGCCTGCACGGAAGACCCAATGCAAGGTAAAGATGTTGGGCCAAGGCCTGGCGCAGCTGATTTACGCCAGCTGGGGATCTGGCCCCTAGACCCAACGTAGCCAACAGCCAAGCGGCCCTTGGCCCCGGTGGGCCCAGCCACTGCCCAGTCAGAGCGGATTTGCCCCTTTCTCCTCCAGCATCACTTACCGCCTGGCTTGTTGCTGCACTCCACCGAGGAGCTGAACTTGGTGGCTTGCTGGCTGACTGTGTTCGTGGCGATGCACATGCAAGAGAAGCTGCCCTCCCCCGGGGTGAAGGAGAAATGCAGGAAGCTGACATTGTTGAAGTGCAGCTGGGAGGTGGTGCCCTCGCTGCAGTTCCAGCTGTAGGTCACCTTGTCCCCGCTCTTCACCGTGCAGCTCAGGTTCATGGTGCAGCTCTCGTTCTCCAAGGTCTTGCTGACCATCTGGATGTCGGGGACGGACACCCGCTCTGTAGGGAGTGATGGGGAGGGGAGATGAACGGATTATCTGGGGAAGGATGGAACTGACAGCCCTGCGTGAAATGCTGCCGGCCGGCTCCGGCTCCTAGTCCTGCTCGGGGTCATCCCCTCTCCAGGGCATTTAAACACCAGCAACATCGGCGCCATTCGACTGAGCAGGACAGTCTCGCCGCTAAGGCCTTCCCTGGCTGCCGAGTTTGGTGCAGCTCCATGAGTTGAGTTTTATGCAAATTATGTCATGAGCTCATTTGCATATCTATGAATAATTTGCATGTGCCTATGAATAATTTGCATATGCCCGTGAATGTCAGATTATGTGCCCCGAGCAAGGCTTGCACAAAACATGGGTGCTCTCACTAGGGCGGCTGGGTGCTGGGGTGTCTGTAGCAGGTGGGGAGGAGGGTGGCTGGGTGTGCTGGGTAGGTGGGTGGGTGCCAAAGGACGTGTGGGCCATTGGGTGCTGGAGGGTGTCTGAACGGCACTGAAGCTGCTGCAGTGGGTGAGTGCCAGGGTCTCTACAGCACCCCCTGCAGGGAGAGGCTGGGACTGGAATAGGCAGCAGCTCCTCCCACAGCCAGCGCGCTTGCCCCACGCCAATGGCCTTTTCTCCTAGCCACTGACCAGCCACAGAGCTACACCAGCTATTGGGACCTAGGATTAGGCTGACCAGATAGCAAGTGGGAAAAATCAGGACAGGGGGTGGGGGGTAATAGGTGCCTATATAAGGAAAAGACCCAAATATTGGGACTGTCCCTATAAAATCGGGACATCTGCTCACCCTACCCAGGATAGTTCCCCAAACCTGCATACGAATACTGTGCTCATTACCATACACTTCCAACCGGAGACGCAAAAACTCTTCCTCAGAGCCTTTGTTCACCATGTATTCATAGCGCCCTGCATCCGTTCTCTTGGTGTCCAGTATTTCCAAGGAGAAGTTCTCAGGATGAAACTTGATCTGCTCCTTCATGTGATTGGTATGATTGTTTCCAGAATAGCTGATGATAAGTTTCCTGCTGGTTCCAACGGACGTATCTAGTTTCCATAGAGCGTTGCTAAATTGCACAGTAAAATTCTGAAATTCGGGTGTTATGCTCAACAGCGTTGGGCCCCCCAGGCTTCCATAGACTGTTTTTTCTGACTCAGAGCTTGTGCCTACAAGGAGCAACGAAACAGAGTTAGCGCAGACATGAGTTGATGTTTTACAGACGGCAGCGGACACAGCGTTGTCCACCCCAGGAGTTCAAAAATCACGCGTCATACCTCAAAAACATGAGATGTTTAAAAAGTTATATATTCTGGAGCTCTTTTATTTGCCATCAGCTTGCTGAGCCTTTAGGGTTACAGTCAGGCTTATTTTTCTCCGCAAACAGGAGCACTAGAAATGTACTTTCATTATTTTTTCCAATGAAAGCGGAGATACTCACCTAATCACGTGACTCCAGGACCTGGGGTTTGAAGAAACCTCCCTCCCCCTCCAGCAAAAAGCAGACTCATGATCAAATTACAAGAGTTGGCAACAAGCCATCAAAAGTTTGGTGTCCAAGCTCCATCAACTAGCAAGCCCTGTTCCATTACTAAGAGTGTGATTATGTCTTGGGCTGCACTGCTGCTCCATAAGAACGGCCAGAGTGGGTCAGAACAAAGGTCCATCCAGCCCAGCATCCTGTCTTCCAATAGTGGCCAGTGCCAGGTGCTTCTGAGGGAATGAACAGACCAGGTGATCATCAAGTGATCCATCCCCTGTCGCCCATTCCCAGCTTCTGGCAAACAGAAGCTAGGGACACCATCCCTGTCTATCCTGGCTAATAGCCATTGATGGACCGATCCTCCAGGAACTTATCTAGTTCTTTTTTGAACCCTGTTATAGTCTTGGCCTTCACAACATCCTCTGGCAAGGAGTTCCACAGGTTGACTATGCACAAGGGGGAGTAAGACAAGTGGGCAGGGAGGAGTGTAGTCTTGGCTCTGCCCCCAAGCACACCATCCAGCGCCGCACAGTTAGTGAGGGCCAGAGGCTGATGATGGCGCTGCTGGTGGAAGGGCGAAGCAGGGTTCCGATTGTGCCTCTCTGAATTTTTCCCTTCCCTGCTCTGCTCCCAAGAAGGAACAATTGCCTATAAGTGGCAATGAAAGGCTCTGGCTGTGGAAAGGCAGGGAGACACTAGGCTGCAAATCATAGTGTAGACAAGGGAGGCCAGGCTTGGGTATGTAGCGAGAACGTAGGGTACATAGCCTAGGGTTGAGGCATGTCTTTATTCTACTTGCCTAAGCGTTGCCTCGCTGGCTGCACAGATGTTTGTACCCGGGCTAGAAGGCATGCGGTGCATGGACTCCACATGCCGCTGAAAGGAGCGTGCAGTGTACTCAGACCTTTCGATCTGTACTAACGAGAACGCTTGGCGGCCCAAAGCTGGGAACACCCCAATATCCGCCAGGGCCAAGAACACGCCAGCCCGTTCGGGCAAGACACAGAAAATGTTTTCAATGGATGTTCCGTCTCTATTTGAGTAGGTTAAAAACAGGAACACTTGCAACGCGTGTCTTTCTAAGAAATCTGCACCTGGTGTCACTCGGCTGTTCTCCAAGGGCAGCCAGACCCCCAGCACGTGCCGTCTGGCCAGCGTTCCACTGATGTCAACGGCTCAGAGCCCAGCTATTGTAAGTTGATGTCGCGCTGTGACACTGCTTGACACCAGCTGAGGATCTGGCCCATTGTCTCACTGAAATTAGCGACAATGCTTGTACGGCCAGGTCAGGGTGGCAGGGGCTGGCCCAGTTGGTAGACGCCCAGGCTGGTTCGCGTACCAAGAACCCCCGCTCCCTTCGCGAGCTGACAGGAAACCCTCGAAAAATCGACACAAGCGAAAAAGTTTTCATTTTCAGCAACGTTTTTCTTCAAGTGCTTTTAGGTTGTCAGAAGAAAAGGCAGCTCTATGATGATCTCCCTGCTGCTTTCACCAGCCCTCTGCTTAGCTGAGGGGCCAATTGCTAATCACACCAAGGCCTTGTCTACATGCACAGCTTGTACCACTTGAACGATGGTGGGCTAGTTAAAGCGATACAATCCCCCCAGTGTGAATGCAGGTAGACAGGTGGAAAGGTGCTTTATGTTGGGCTAGCTATTCCTACAGAGAAGGGGAATACGTTATACCGGTCCAAGGCACCTGTATAACTTACACCGGGATTGTACTGGTATAACTACCCCGGGTGGCACTGGGCTAACTACATTGGTAGAATTAAAACTCACAGCCCTAAATGAAATAGCTAAACCGGTGTAAAAACTGTGTTTAAAGTCAGACGAAGGCTCCGTTGCAAAGCCAGAGCAGAGCGTGCAAAGAGACCCTGACTCAATAAAGCGTCTTCGCTGATGAGCGGCGCTTGCCCTGGTTTGAAGGCATCCAGAGCAGACGTTCGAAACCCGCCAGGGTTCTGGGGCGGCCTTTAAGCGCAGGCTAAAGGGGAAAGTCTTTGCTTGACTCAGAGCAGTTCTGAGACAGACTCCATGCTGGAGGTGACAGTCCCTGGCAACGTGAGGCTTAGTTAGATTAGTGTGCTTTTTTCTGGGAACTGTGGCACTCAGGAAGGTGATGACAAATGAGAATGAGTTCAGAGGGAAAAAATGACTGTTGCAAGGGTTATCTATAAATAGCTGATAAAAGGTTAATAAATGAGGAGTCCGTTGTTTTAATAAATGACCTGTTGGAATGGATGATTATACAGCCCAGCCTGCTAGAATACCTTCAGCTGATGTGCTCAGGACCATGGAGAACAATGGTTTTCAACCTTTTTTCATTTGCGAACCCCTAAAACGTTTCAAATGGGGGTGCGGATCCCATTGGAAAGCTTAGACCTCGTCTGCAGACCCCCAGGGCTCCGTGGACCACAGCTTGAAAACCACTCATCTATAGCACGTGTCTGTAACATGCTTGCATCGTTGATTTGTTCATTTACCCTAAATGGAACCTTAATATGAGGGGCTGCAGGCATTTACTGCCACAGCAAAGGGGGTAAGGAGACAGGCCACTGTCTAGAAGTATTTGACAGGAGGGGAATTGTTCAGGGTGGAACATTGCCCAGGAGGAATGAGCTGAAATTGTGAAATTTGGATGGCGTCTCCCAGGGAAATCTCCTTCGAGTGAGGTGTGTTAGATTGTGGGGTCGGGCGGGAGACCCATCGCTTGAATCCCTTATAACTAGACTGGGCTCAGTTCTCGAGAAGGGAGCGCTGCGAAATGTTTGCAATGAAATCTCACAGCGGATGGAATTCAGCAGTGACCCACCGACGGAACGGAGCCGTTAGCGAGAGATGGGCAGGGGGGAAAAGATGATCTTGTGTTTGAGGCATGAGGCTGCAGACCAAGAAATCCACATGCAATTCCTGCCTCTGCTGTACACTCCCTGCTTGGCCTTAGGTAAAGCTCTGGCCCTCGGTTTCCCCAGCTAAGATTTTCAAACATGGCTCGTGATTTTGGGTACCCAACTTTAGAAATAAGTCTGAGATTTCTATCAGGGAGGGCGATTAACCATTGGAACAAAGTGCCGAGGGAAGCAGTGGTTCCTCCGTCTCTTGTCATCTCAGATGAAGACTGGAGGCCTTTCTGGAAGAAATGCTTTAGCCAAACACAAGTTATTGGGCTCAATACAGGGGTCAGAGGGTGAAATTGAATGACCTGTGGGATTGGAGGCTCTAATGGTCTCTTCTGGCCTTAAAATCCATGAAACGTGAGACAGCTCAGAGGGACTGCCTTCTCAGAATGCCAAGCACCTGCCTTCTGAAAGCCAAGTGCCTTTCAAGTGTCTCAAGTAGGGAACCCAAAAGGCCTGTTGGCAAATGTCAGGCCCCCATCTGTGAGCGGAGCATCATAAATCCTCTCCTTCACACCGGGCTACTGTCAGGCTCAACGCTCGTTAGGTGCTCAGACAATGGACTGATCCGCGCTATGGAAAAACACAGTTAATTAAAACAATTTTAAACCTCCTCATTTTGACTTGGGGATGTGTGTGTGTGTGTATGGGTGGGTGTGCGTGCGTGTGTGTGCGTGTGTGTGTGTGTGCATGCGCGCACAGAGATACATAGATTGGGGTCAATGAAAAATGCCCAGGCTGTCTATTTCTCCTGGAGAGAACTTTGTGAAGGCATCAGCCCTCCTTGGTTGGGGGAAGTCCCTGAGAACCCCTTTCCTCCCGTTACCTAGGGTACAATGATTCACATTCACCCGTCCTATTGATTACCGAAGCTTTGTTTTTGTAGGAAACATTAGTAGTGAGAGATGCCAGCTCATCATTGACTGAGTTGTTGTTGTCAGTTAAACTGGAAGCAAAAACAACTCATTTTCCCGCCCGCTCTTTCCTATGAATTATTTCCATGAGAGGAGGGGGTTTGCCCCACACAGAAAAACAACACAGCGGGGTTCGGCCCCCCAGATAGCAGATCCCCATCCGGCCTAGTTTGCAAACACACAGTTGTACAGTTTCAGTAAATACCATAAACCATCACAAAATAGCCCACTCAGCATGTAGCTGTGTGTTCCCAGGATGTGGCGGGAATAGACGACGCGCTTGGTTTTAATTACTGCTAGTACCAGAGTGTAATTGAGAACCAGGCCTGAGAATGGTGTGTTGTGATTGGGATCTTAACAGCGACTGATGGAAAAGCCCTGTTAGATCATCTCGAAAATCCCTCGGCCAGGGCAGAGTGCCCAGCCAGCGCGCACATCCAGTATGAAGCAGGCATCTCACCTGAACTCTGACAACAGGCAACACCGAGTAAGACAGAATCCAGGTGAGAACCCGGCTAGAGTCCAGGACCAGCAGCATTCCAAAGGAAAAGCTCACAATGGGATCAGAGATGGGCAGTGAGTCTAAAGCAGCTCTCATGCTATGGGGGACTTTTTTGGTATGCCCCTGACACAGAAAAACCCAAGGGGAAGTTACAGCATGTATTCGCCTGGTATGAAGCCAGTTTTGAACCAACCAAACCAATGAGAAATTCCAAACTGAGGCTGTCTCGTGGTCTTCTCCTTTTCTTTAACTCCTCTCATTTTGCCCCATATTGCAGCACATTCAGTAGATGGGGTCTTGCGCATTGTTAATGTTGCCTAGTGGTTCGAACAGGAGTGCAGGAGTCTGGACTCCTGGGTTCTAGATCTGGCTCTGAACTAGTGTCTAGAGTCAGGGGTCCATCTCTGCTGCTGCCTGGGTGTGTAATTATGGGCAATCTGTCAGCCTTCCAGGTCCGCCCCTTCTGTGAAATGGGGATAATATCACTGGCCGCCCACCCAAGGAGTTTGAGTGGCTCTGTCATTAATGCCCCGAAAGGGTTTAGAGACCCATGAATGGAAGGGGGTAGGGGTATGCAAAGCATCCTCACCGAGCCCTAAGATGGAGGCACAACAACAAAGTTACAGACAGAGAATCGACCTCCGTCCGGTTCCCGTTGCTTTGTTTGACGTGAGGCACGTCCTTGTTGTCCTGCATGTACTTTGCTTTTTAAACAATCTTCAAATAATAGGAAAGATGTTTTTAATCTTCACTTTTGACAGTTGTTACACCTGCCCCGAATGACAGGAAAATCCTAATAGGACTCCAGGAGTCTTGACTCCCATTCCCCCTCTTCTAACCACTAGCCACACATCCCCCACAAACTGGGAACAGATCCCAGCAGTGCTGACTTCCAATCTAACCACTAGACACACGCTCCCTTTAGCAAGACATGGCACATGCATCCCTGGACAGAGAATAACCAGTAGAGCCATCTCCAGAGCCCTGGAGAGAACAGAGTCTTCTCTGCATAGAAATCCGAGATCACAAAGACCTGCAGAATTAGGGTGATTTCATCCGTCCCACCAGGATCACCCTGGCCAGTGCACGCCGGCTCCCTACACGCTGTTCCACGGAGGTTTGCGACACAATCCATTTCTAGACTTTGAGCCATCACGTTTTAAGTGATGTAAACTTTGGGGCTGACCCCCCCGTTCAACAGCCTGACCGACAGAGCTCACCGTTTGTAAACTTCACCTGACAGCCAGCCTCCATCTTCCCAATTTCACCCCATTCCTCCTAGGCGTTCATTAACTGTTATTATTTATTGTGGGAGCATCTCGGACCCCCAGTCACAGACCAGGACCCCCTGCGGCTAGGCTCCCTGCAAATCACGGTAAGTGACAGATTCTCTAAATAGTTCTATTGACGTCAACGGGACTACTTGTGAAATAAGGCACTACACACACCCTGAGTAAGGGGGGCAGAGACAGGTACCGAATGCTTTCTTACGAATTATTCACCCAGCTCTAATAGACATTGTAAAATGATTCCTTGCTGCACATATACAGATCGAGCTCTCTATCTTGGTTCTCATCTCCCTTCCCAGTCCTGTGAGCCTCCCCATATTAAAACAATATGATCTAGACACCCTCTTCAGAAAGCTAATCCTCTTTTTCATGCAGATTGGTATTCTGGCTATAAAGCAAAGCAGCATCTGCCTCATGCACAAGAAAAGCAATTGTCACATATAGCTCTGAACAGCAAACACCCGCAAATCATTTTGCACCAAGCCATTTAACCATAGGAAAACGTACATACCCCCAGCACAGCAAAAAGAAATGATCAGCAAAATGCATTCACTGCAGTCCATCTCTCGACACATGAAACTTTGCTTGCAGTGGACTTAGTATTTAAAGGTCTGCTGACACCACATACAGTAAGACCAGGTGTATTCAAATAAGACGCAAGCTGGGACCACGCATGTTTCCTGTTTTTGGTCTGCTGTGTCTTTCCTTTTTTCTTGGGGTGGAAAGTATTCAAAGTATATAGAGTCACACTGCTTAATGCTTTACTGCTCAGCTCTCCAGCAGCTCACAGATAACTAGAATGTGATGTCGATCGATATATAGATAGCTGGATAGTTAATACAAAACAAAACAAAACAAAAAGCCAATGTTAAGTAACAGCTAAGATTGCTTAAATGAAAAATCCACCCAGTTCAGTTCCTGAAAAGCAAATAAATGACCGGTAGGACTAGGAGACTCCCTTTCCCTTATCACAAATAGTGCTGTCAGCTCACAGACAATAGACTCATAGACTCATAGACTTTAAGGTAAGAAGGGACCATTATGATCATCTAGTCTGACCTCCTGCACAACGCAGGCCACAGAATCTCACCCACCCACTCCTGTAACAAACCCCTAACCTATGCCTGAGCTATTGAAGTCCTCAAATCGTGGTTTAAAGACCTCAAGGTGCAGAGAATCCTCCAGCAAGTGACCCGTGCCCCACGCTGCAGAGGAAGGCGAAAAACGTCCAGGGCCTCTGCCAATCTGCCCTGGAGGAAAATTCCTTCCCGACCCCAAATCTGGCGATCAGTTAAACCCTGAGCATGTGGGCAAGACTCACCAGCCAGCACCCAGGAAAGAATTCTCTGTAGTAACTCAGCACTACCCCTATTCCTCTAACTCCCACTGCAACACAAACCATCAACTTCAACCTCACACTTTCACAGGCACATAGCATCCCATGAACATAAAGAGTGACCCATGTAAACTGCACCTGTCAATAGAGCAGCATCCAAACCCCATCAATCAGGCCCCACAAAATCAAGAGACTGGCTTATAAATCAGGAGATTTTTGTAAAAACAAAAATAAACGCCATTCGGGTCTTTTTCTTTGCCTTTTGTTTCGGCGCTTCTAGTCACTCGGTTCATGTTTTCAAGCTTTTCTCTGCAACCACAAGGCTAGAAACTTACTTTTAAAGAAATGAAAACTCAGATTTTCTTGCAAGCTCTTAAAACCAGGAGCTTTAAGGTAAGCCCCAAATAGAGGTCAGAGTTAAGGGTTTACATTATAGTCTGGTCAGGACCCACGAGGACATTGTGCCTTCTTGCTAGGTGGGATGCTGCGGCCTTTCTTCCTCCTATTGCCACACAAGCCAGGACTGAGAGCCCCACAGCTTTGCTTAAGCCCACGCAGGACCAACCTGTGAAAAGCCAGCCCGCAGGAATTCACTTAGTGGCAGCTGTGTAAAGGGCACACCAGCCCGAGACCATCTGCTGTATGTACTATATTCTCTGAGCACTACGCTAGTTTTACCTGCCAATAGCCTCACAGTGCCTGTGTGAAGCAGGGCCCTGCTATTAGCTCCATTTTACAGGCCGAGAACTGAGGCCCAGTGGGTAAGTGACTTGCCCAAGGTCACGCAGAGTGTCTGTAGCAAAGCGGGAATTGAAACCACGTCTTTCACATGCTAGCATAATCTGGGCATATTTGATCTAATCAATTTCCTGCCAGGGCAGGGACCTCAAGCATCAGCTGTCTTCCCCCTCTGTAGTCCAATGGGCAGCGTGATGGTCAATGAAATGTGGTGGTGACGAGTTAAAGGCAAACCGCTCATTTCCACCTCTACTAAATAGTAAAATTAAGGCCCTATGTCATTTGCGATATTGTGGAAATTGCGAGTCCCCCCAATATTAGGCTTCCGCTGCAATTTTGTCAGCCGGGCAGCTGAGAGCGGGAGCCCCCGGCCACCAGCCACCCAGACTCCCGCTGTCAACCCCGGGCGTTAACGGCTGTAATCTAGTTGCAGCAAAATGACTGGTTATCAAAAAAATTAGCAGGCCTAAGATCATACTTGAGTGTTTATATTGTCCCAGCAAATATTTCTTAAACCAATAGGTCTTCTCCGGCTTTTCCGAACGACTGCAATGAATAAAGGGCCGTTGTTACTTTTCCACGTCTTGTCCACAATTCAGCCGCGATTATTTGACAATCATCCCGCAATTCAAGTAGGGCCTTAATTATAATTATATAGTGCGTAGGCGCCCCACTAATGGACCAGGACCCATAGCACCAGGTACAGTACAAACATAGAACAGGGATGTTGTATTGATTAGATGGACCAAATGGGCCCAAAGTGTCAAAGGTGTTAACATGACCCTGAAACTGTCCAGCATTAAACAAGGTTTGGGGTTTGGTATAGAGAGATCTCAGCTTGCTTAGTACCATGGCAAGCACCCCATTAAACCTCCTTTTAACGCTTTATTAAAGATAGGGGCAAGAAAGAAAAAGAGTGGAGGAATCTGAAATTTAAAATATTAAGTACAGTTTTTATTTTAGCAACATTTCTTGTTCCCATTCCCTGTTTCATTTTTAGAAGGAAAACCTGCGTTGACAGTCTCCGATGGTACTAAAGCTGCTGCTAACTGTCCTTTGGGGGGAAAAGAGAAGTTAGTTGAGATGAGCTGGAGCTGGCGTTGTTCCTGGTGGTGTTAAAGGCTGATCCCATTTCCTAGAAGGCAAAACAAGACGAACGCACACAAATGTGGGAGGGGGAAAGAACAGCAAAGATAGAAAATGCAGCTTCTGCCTTTGGTGTTGAGGCTCACATGCAACCTCACAGCTGGCAAAACACCGACACAGTACATGGGCTGGGAGACATTGGGAACTTCCACTCTCTTTCACACTACCAGGACAAGGGATGTTCCATTAAACTGAAAGGCAACTCACTTAAAGCTGATGAAAGGAAATGCTTTTTGATGCAATGCATAGTTCACCTGCGGAACTCCTTGCCACAAGATATTGCGACCAAGAGTTTAACAGGATTAATAAATAGATTAGACATGTATATGGATAAAGAGAATATCCACCATTACATTAGACTGGATAATCTTTTAGAAAGGATATATACCCTCATGCTTCAAGGCATAAACTCACCTCTAATGCTAGAGATTAGGAAAGAATGTTCGCTTGGGGCAAGCTATTCCATAACTGTCCACTGGGGGTACCTTGCACCTTCCTCTGAAGCAGCTGGGGTACCGGAAGCACCGGGGTAGCAAAGCTTTCTCTTTGTGCGGGAGATGTCAGAGCAAATGGCTAAAGTGCAAACCAAGCTCGTGGAAAGGATGGAGTTCCCAGAACTAACTGTAGCCCACCCCACGCTTCAGGGAATCCAGTCATTGCCATGGAAAGCTATTTATAAAACGACATTCCCCAGCCACGGATCTGACTGAGAAGGAAACAACAACAAACTCGTATGTGACGCAACGGGCAGGCTGCATTCGTCAGGCGCGGCTGCTTACCCCTGCTGGTCCAGCTGTGCCTCAGAGGAGAATTTTAGCTGTGGAGGTAGCAGGGAGGGGAACTGCAGCTGAAGAAAAAACAACGAGGAGTCCTTGTGGCACCGTAGAGACTAACAAATGTATTTGGGCATAAGTTTTTGTGGGCTAGAACCCACTTCATCAGATGCACGGAGTGGAAAATATAGTAGCAGGTACATATACATAGTACATGAACAGATGGGTGTTGCCTTACCAAGCAGGGGGTCAGTCTAAAGAAACTCAGAAAGTCAGCGGAAGAAACTCTGTGACTCTCGATCCTGGAAACCCCCATGCCAGGAGTAAGCTGGCACCGCTCCACTGAAGTTGGTGGAGCCACACTGGTTTATATCAGCGGCCGGGCTGACCCTCAGTAAACCCTGTATTGTAAACGGTGGCACTTTTCTTCTACGGAGGGGTCACGCGAGAGTCGGGTGGTGGGAGTATAATCAGGGGCGGCTCTATGTTTTTTGCCGCCCCAAGCACGGCAGGCAGGCGGCTTTCAGCGGCATGCCTGCGGGTGGTCCGCCGGTGCTGCGCCATCGGCATCCCCACCGCCGAATTGCCGCTGAAGCCGCGGGACCGGCGGACCTCCCGCAGGCATGCCGCCCAAAGCCGCCTGCCTGCTGCCCTCACAGCGACCGGCAGGCTGCCCCCGCGGCTTGCCGCCCCAGGCACGCGCTTGCCTGGAGCCGCCCCTGGGTATAATTATATGTGCTCACTCATCCTTAGATTTATGGGACTGATCCAATTTTGCCAGTCATTCGCTTGCAGGATGTTACTAGACCTGGACATCGTCTCCTGGGCCTGCAAACTAGCGTAGCCTGCTGTGTGCGATGTTGCTGTAGCTCTGTTGGGCCCTGGGAGCTTAAATTCATAACTTCACTAGACACTAAAAAGACACTGGAGTTATGGCTTCTGACAACAATCTGTAGCCCACTAACCCCACTTTGTCCTGTGGCTGCAGAGGGGTTAATGGCCCATTACACCTCGAAGGGTCTCTTGCAACATGTTAACTCCTTACACTAAACAATCTTGTAGGTAGCGGTGATACTCCGAGCACCTTTCCCAGACCCGAGAAGAGCTGTGTGTCACTTGAGAGCTTGCACCTTGCACCACCGAAGTTGATCCAATCAAAGATATGACCTCGCCCGCCTTGTGTCCCTAACACGTCGTTGTAAGCACTCGGGGGCATGGACTGGCTTTTTGTTCTGTGTTCGTACAGCACCTGACACATTGGGGTCTTGGCTCCTAGGTGCTACCACAGCAGAGATGATTAATCATCGTAACGGCACCGTGACAGCACGAGGGGATGAGGTTTTTATGCCATTTTGACTCTCTAAAGGAAGACGGGGCAGAGACTCTATGAAGTCCACTATGGACCTTGCCATTATGATGAATTTGAATCCAGCCAGCGCGGGGCACAATAGCTGTGAAGCGAGCACAGCGCCGGCTTTGGCATGGGTAGTGCCAGCCCAGCACGGATCCTGGGCACATACACTGCTTCCTGACCTGCTCTGAAGCCCACCCTGCTCTGTCTTCACTGCTATCGTAACCCGCGCTAGCTGGTTCAGGCTAACCCGTGTACAGCTTTGGCTGTATGGATGTACCCTCAGCGTTTAGCCGTTCCATGCTGCTGTTCTTTTCACTCTGTACCTCCAGGAGTGGGGACGGGTGACTCGAGTTGAGACCCAGGAAGCCACATGCCCCAGGGTGAAACTTCATTGTCCCCTAGAGCCCAAACTGGGCTTCTGAGAAGGCCGGGTAAGAAAGTTTCCCGTGGCTATTCCACGAGGCAGTCCAGAGTGTAAAAGCCAAGCTAAAGGATTCCCCTTCTTCTGCACTTAGGAAGGTCCTTCCTCCGCTCCCCCTCATTAACAATTTGGGCAGCAGGGAAGCTGCCACCAGTGTTACCAACTCTCCCAATTTTGTCCTGTTTTCTGCAAGCCCAGCTCCTGGATGAAGGTGGTTTCCTGAGAATCTCGGCTTTCATTTAAAAAAAAAAGGATCTAGCCCCCCGTGGTTGCAGAGGAAGGCTTGAAAGCGAGAGTCCTAAAGCTGAAAAACACAGAAGGCCAACTAAAAAAAACCTCAACACTGAGTATTAAAAAACAACAACAAACCCTTGTGATTCGCAAAGCAGGAGTTCTGGATGGCCTGGCTCCTGATTTCTGAATGTGGGGGATTGGCAACACCACTGCCCCCATCTAACTGGCTTTCTTCCCCCTCCCGCCCAGATAAGTGCGCTGAGAACTCAAATGCAGAAATGAGTGAGAGAGGAAGCTGGCAGTTAAATGGGGAGGGGTTTCCTGCCCACCAGATTGCACCACATCACAGCAGTCACCAACCATTGGCACAGTACAATGGTGAATCAAGCCCCTGGGGTGCAAGCCGGGGGAGGATCAGGCCCATTGATTTGCAGAGGGGTCTTTATTAGCTGAAGATCTTGGGGGGATAGATTCTCACTTACACTAAGGTCCCTTTACTCCACTCCGAGCATAAATTACAGCGACCCCCAGAGCCTTGGCATAACTGGGAAAAAAGCCCCACATCTTTATGAGCAGATCGGTAATTTCAGGCCTGACTGAGAAGTGCATTTTATTGGTAAACAGGAGTCAACACAATGAGCAAACCATCACACTATTGGCTGGATCTCAGCTGTGATGCTTCATGCCCATAAGGAGGAGATGTTGGGAGATGATCACCTTCTGCCTGCAGATGGGAAATGCCTCGGCATCGTCTCTTGCTGCTTGTAATGTACAGTGGCTTTTTAAAAAGCCACAGTAATACATTCTGCAGCAGCAGCTCTTCGCGTTAGAAGGCCTGAAGTTCAGGCAACTTACAGCAAGGGTTGGTGGCATTTGGATGCAGTTGGCGTTATATCTTCTGTATCCTCCTCAGCAACAAATCTTCCCTTTGCATGCATTCCCGTCACTCCAGTCTGCATTCGAAGGCAGCGTGTGGTCCTTATTTTAGAATATTGGTCATGCTGAAGAGGAGTCCAAAGAACATGAAGAAGCATGTTGCCTTCGGCGCTTGGAAAATGGATGCCGGTGAGCCACTTTCTGTTGAAACAGACAAACACACAATGAACATTTGCCTCTGCAGTGAGTATCTCTAGGTCTCTGGGGATATTTTCTGCCTACAAAAGTGGCTATTCGCTCCTGCCTATCCCCATTCCCTATTGCTCTGAATATAACTTGTTCTTTGCTTTGCGGTAATGCCCAGGACCCCGTGGTGCAAGGCGCTGTACAAACACCAAACAAGACGACAGTCTGTGCCCCAAACAGCTCACAACCTGGTGCAGGCATTTACACCAGCGCAATGGGATATAAAATGCTACTAAATGAGAAAGAGAAAGGCCAGACACTCCACTGGTGTAAGTGACGGGGCAAGAGGCAGGGCACTGGAGAAGCAGACCACCGTCTCTCTCACCAGGCTAGACAGACTACACTAGAAAAGCTTTGCTGAGACAGCTCTACTGGTATAACTAGTCCAGCAGAGCCACCTATTGAGGACAGTTTATAGCAGCACAAGGAGAGCTTTTGTCAGTATAGTTAAGCCACCTCCCTGAACGACACAAGCTAGATCAGCAAAAAGGACTCGTTTGTCGGCACAGCTGCACCTACAGGGGGAGTTTGGCTGGCCCAGCTCTGTCAGTCAGGGGCATGGACCAGCACCTCTGTGCCAACAAACCTTTGTAAGGAAGACCTGGCCCATGCCCACAGGTCAGGGTTTGAAAGGCTTGGGCCACAGCCCTATAAGGATAGGGGCCTGCATCTAGGATTAAGTGGGGCCAAGGCACGCGGCGGGCTCTCTGCACAGAGGTGAATTTCATGCAGCGGGATCGTAACCCACGCAGCTCTGCCATGGCCACGCTGACCCCAGGACCCCATGCCTTTCAGGTTGATCCTAGAGATGCTTCGATAGGAAGTTACCACAGTAGTCTTCTATGGAGATCGTTTTTGAGCCCTGGCTGACGGGGTTCCTCGCCAGGCAGGTGTGCACCATGTCTTTAGCTCTTGGCCGGCTCAAGATGCGCAGGGTGGGTCCTTCCTTGATCTGGATGATCCTCCTGCGGGTGTACGTCCAGAGGAAGGTGGTGCTTTCCGCTCCCTCGGCGACAGAGCAGTTTAGCAGGAGGTTGCAGGTTCCATTCAGGATGGCAACGTCAACGTCTGGGACCGGGATTTTCTCTGCGTGTTGGAGGGAATACGAAATGGGAAAGGGAGCAGTGAGAATTCCCTGCGCTGCCTGCACGTAGCTTTGAGCCCCTCTGTGCAATCCCAGGTTTCCAGCCCTCTCATCTCTTTCCATAGCATAGACGCAGGATTATTCCGGAAGAACACCTCTGGTTGGGGTCCTCTGCAGGACTGAACCCATCCTTCGGCATCTAAAAGCCTAAGCTACATGAACTAAAGGACTAGGATATAGCCACTAACTGGAGACAGTGAATTACTCTTTGTTAATGGAGGTCACACATTGGGCTGATCAGAAAATGGGGGGGGGGAGGGAGTTTCCACATGGAATATTCTAAGTTTTTGATAAAAATTAAAAACTGAAATATTTCAATTCTGAAATATAGTTGTGGTGCCTCATGGGGGTTGTAGTTCAGGTGCCTCCTGTCCCCATTCTTCTCTACAGGTCAGGCTTCCTAGTCAGACAACATTTCCCATGATGCATCATGGTCTCACCTCAGTGAAGGGAGGGCGTGCAAGTTGGTAGTGCATCATGGGAGCCAGAGTCTGCCCAGGGAGACTAGCCTGTGGAGGAGAACAAGGCAGTGAGGCCATCAAACTACAGCTCCCATGAGGCACCATGGCAGGACAGCCGAATCAAAATACTTTTGTTTTCAGGTGAAAACCAAAAAATGTTCAGTTTTTGGGTGGTGAGTTTTCCAACAGATACTTTAGGCAAATAAAATCCATTTATTCAACCACCCAATTTTCCCTCAAAAAACAGTTTGCACAGAAATTTTTCACCCAGCCGCCCCATGGCCAGGAACGTTTGCCCTGAGATTCAAAGGTCCACGCAGTGGAGACCCACATATGCAGCATGTAACCACGCCCCAAGTGGGCTTTGGTGATCCTGCTGCCATGGGATTTTTGCCCTTGATTTCAATAGAAGGGGTAGGCCCGTAATTTGTCAAGCTCTTTCAAGATGACAAGCGTTACACGTGGATGTGTCTAAGGGGCTAGATGTTATGTACAAATATTTTTATGGGGAATCTTGTTAAAAATATATATTTATGTTGAAATAAACACCTACCCACAGGGCAGTTATATCCACACTTGAGCTGCAGAAGACGAGAAATTAGCATGCGCCCCTCATTAAAACTGAGCGCTGGAATGCCATGCACTCATTAAAGAGCTTCAAAGGAGCTGAGTAGCTCCCTGTTGACCCTTGGAGGAAACTGGCCTGAGGGGTCTTTGTTTAAGGAAAGCTCTTGAAACAGACACAATTTGAATTTAAAAGAGACGGGAGTTTGATTTTCCTCTCCCTTGCTCTGGTCTGATTTCCAGAGATGCTCAGCAGCTGCATCTCCTCTTGAAATCCAGGGGAGCTGAGGGATTTCAGCACCTTTGAAAAGCAGGAGCAACTCCATGGACCAATAGCTCAACCGTCAGCTGGTGGAAACGACCCCCCAGCAGCCCACCCCCACACTCACTGTATACACGCAGCAGGTATTCCGTCACGGTGGTGGTGAACTCCGTGTTTATCTGCGCTCTGTATATGCCCCTGTCCAGCATGCTCAGGTTGCTAATCACCAGAGAATAGGTATGGTCCAAGACCCTCAACCGCCCTATGTAGCGTTTATCCAGCACTTTAACTGCAGCTGGTTTCCCTTTCCTGGGGGTAAACGTGGCGAGGGTTGTGACCGAATTCCAGACGATCGTCTCCACGGGTACCCACGGGGGAACTTTGAAAGGGAAAACTACCGACCCTCCCACCATCCCAGTCAGCTGGATCGCCTGGGATTTGGTGGTGCGTGCATCTAGAAACACAGAAAGAAAGAGAGAAGTTAGGAGACTGATGGAGCTGAGTCTGATTTCTGAGTCTGATGAGATATTTCATGCAGATCGATATTATCTATCCATCCATCCCCATGCACGCCTCTCTATCCACATACATGTTCCTCCACCTATCTACAGATTGAGTGAAACTGGGAGTTTCCATTCGCTGGGAAGCTACAATATTTCAACATTCATTTTCATTTTCCATCCCACATCAAGATAAAAAGCCAAAATTTCAAAGTTATTTTGCAGAATGGAAATCTTGGAATATTTCAGTTTGGAAGCGTAGAAGGATTTAGTTTCAGCACTGTTGACTGAAAACATTTGACATTCCCGAATGGCAATGTTTCATTTCAGTTTGTTAAACTGAAACTTTGTTTCAAATCAGTTCAATATTAATCTGCATTTTCCCATTGAGGCACATTTACTCATCAAAGCTGTAATTGGGAGCTGGATGCCTATGGGTTGGGCCGGGCTCCCTCTCCCATAATGTACTGAGAGTCATGTGACTCCCATGATGCACCACACATCTTGGTAAGAGGGGAGCCTGTATTGCTTTATGGGACATGTAGTCCTCCAGGGAGCCCGGCCCAGAGGCGAGAATGGAGGCCCAAACTACAACTCCCATGAGGCAATGGACTGACAGGGAAATGCTATTTTAATATTTTGTTGAACTGTTTTGAAATTAAACATTTTGGGTCAATTCAACAGAACAAAATATTCTGATTTGGGTCAAAATGAACAGAATTTTTTTTTCTTCAATTTTCATTTGGAAAAGTTGAAAGTTTTTAACAAAATTAAAGAATTCCCACAGAAAGTTTCGATTTTGCAGAAATTGTTTCTTCATTCCAATGGAAAATTCTCAACCAGCTCCACACACACACACACACACACACACACACACACACACACACACTTTACCTGTGAGGATGAGGCACATGAGCAGCCAACATAGTCCCAGGATCACCATCCTAACACCAAACCAGTAGCTTCTCCTAGACATTCCCAGAGAGTCCTAGGAGGAAAAGACATCTCAGGAGAGGCCGCTCTGTGGGGAAAGAGGAAAGCGAGGTGAGCATTTGGGAGCCGAACTGTTCACAAAAGAAGGCTGGAGGGTCGGATTTCCACAAGAGCTCAGCAGCACCCAAATGAAGTGGGCCAAAGTGGGAGCTGCTGGGTGCTCTTGGAGAAGTCTGGTACTTACGTACACAAGGCTGCATTTGGTCTTCTAATCGTGACCCTAATACCCTGAGCTCTGACCAGGGGCCCAGGCTGAGTGTGTCTGTAATGGGGACTGGCAGCTGTGACTTATCAAGACATGGGAGGTCATGGAAGGACTTCACAGACTTTTCTGATCCAGCCTCTTCCAGCTATGTCAGTCCTAGTGTCTGATTCTCCTCTCATTCACACCAGCATAAATCCAGAGGAACTCAATTAAAGCCAATTGCATTACTTCTCTCAGGGCAGAATGTCTCACTTTTACCACCTGTGCCTCATTTTTCTAAACTAACGAGGAAGATGACACATAAACCCAAGGTCCCTTGGGGTCATTAGAAACCCAGTGGCCATTTTTGTAAGGTTTTAGCCCTGCTGCCAAAGTCCAACGTGGGTGAGTTGCTGGGATGGGACCGACTGTTATGAACCAGGCCATAAGTGACCTGGCCTAGGAATCAGAGCAGCTGTCAGGTCTAGTGGGCAGAGCAGGCATTCAGGTTGGGGAACGAAGCCAAGGGTCAGTATCAGAAGCAACTACCAGAGTCAGAGCCGAGGTCAGATACCAAATGGCAGAACCAAGGGTCAAGACAAGCAGGGTCAGAAGTTGGAGGCCGGGGTCAGCGCCAGGCCTGGTAACTGGAGGCGAGGCATAAGGGCAGGAAATGGAGGAGAGACAGGGACTGAATATGGAGCAGGGTGGAAACAAGAGAGAAGGCAAAAGCAAGGTGTAGAGCAGGAAGCAGGTTGGGTGTAGCCACAACAGGAAGCCACATTGTTGCTCAGATAAACTTCCTGTTCTTCCTTCTGGCTTAAATAGTGAGGTTGGACCAGTCAGTGGAGTCGGGCGATCCTCCAATCAGGGCTCCCGTAGGTGGAGTCTTGGCTGAGTCTAGTTCTACCAGCTTGTGGGCACTCCAGGTTTCAGCTGACACTGGGTGCAGGGGCCAGGCTGCAGAAGCAGCTATCTAGGGACTCCCAGGCCTGGGTTCAAGCCCTGGGACATCATACTGAGCTGGAAGTTTGGCTCTGGAAGCTCCTGAGTTCGGATTAGGTCTGGCCCATCTCTAGTGTTGTGGTTTTCAAAGTGCTGCATGACCACTACCCAATGCTCCAGGTTCTCTAACACAATGCTCCAGGGAGCTGATTGTCATTATCCCAGAGAGAGAAAGCACCTTGTCCACACGGCAAGTCATCCGGACAGCCTAGACCAGTACACCACTTTGCCTTAGGCTAGGACCATGGCCAACCCTAGAGAAGCCTCTCTCCAGGGCAGATGAGATAGGAGGAAAAGGGGTGCAGGGGGGACCGGAGCTTAGGGGGGCCCCCCAAACTTCTCTAATGTCTGTGTAAATAAGGTCAAATGAGACGGGGTGGGGCCTGTACCAGGGCCCCAAATTTCTCACAACAGGCCTGCCTCTCACAGATGTTGCCATCTTATGGATCACTTTGGGGGAGGGGGGAACTAGTCCCTAAACACCCACCTTCACATTCTGTCTCAGCTACTTACCTGGCCTCCCATCACCCTAGGACCAGAGCATTTCCCAGTCTCTAACAGTTACCCTAACCCCCACCCCTCCCTGTGAGGCAGGGGAGTGCTGCTATCCCTGTGGTACAGGTGGGGAAACTGAGGCACCAATCGACTCAGAGGGTTGCCCGGGGTCACACAGGGAGTGTCTGGTAGAGCTGGGCACTGGACTCAGAGTCGTTGGCTAGTGTCCTAGCTGCTGGGCCATGCTTTGCATTAGCCATTGAGTAATATCCTTGTGCTACCTATGTTACCACCCCCCCCACCCACCCACACACACACACACTGGTCCCTTCTCCCTCCTCTTCTGACCCCTCCTCCCCCCACTCAATCCTTCTCCCCCCTTCATCCTTATATAGCCCCATAGCAGCCCCACCCCCTAAGCCCTGTTCCCCTGCCCCCCCCCCGCTTTCTCCCCTTTGCAGTCCCATCCCCACAGCATCCCAAGCCCTGGCTGTCCTGCCCACACAGACAAACTACCCCCGGACCTCCCCTATAGGGGGCAGGGACGAGCTGCTGCCAGCCACACACAGGGCAGGAGGGGAGCAAAGTGGCATTGGTCAGTCTGTCCTCTGCAATGGGAGGATGGGGGTTCAGGAGAGCGATGGATGGAGCGGGAGGGGGGAGATAGGTAGGGACTGGGTGCTCCCAGTGGCCAGAAGCCAGCACCCCAGCACAGCGCCCCCAGGTGGCCCCTTCCCAAACCCTCAGGAACTGTCTGGTCCCGAAGGTGTGAAATGCCTGGGGGCAAACCAGCATTCTAAGGGTTAATAGGGTCAAACCTCTCCCCCATGATGAGCAGTTACCATGGCAGTCAGCATGCAGGTATGTCTCACCTGTAACAGGTGACTGAACCATCTCTACTGGGGGCGGGGGATGAAGAGGAGATGAATCTATTAACCCTCCCCCCCCCAACACACACACAATTTCAGTTCACATTTGTGCACACTCATGTCTAGTGATGTATCCTTGTGAGTCTGGTGATTATTTTTATGCTCGTTTGTACAACCGTGTTATAGAACAGCTCTCCCCACGCCCCCCTCCCTTTGCAGGGCGAATGGAACATTCCAACAGCTTCCTTTCCTCCCCCCCCCCCAACTTCAAAGAGTCTGCACCCCGATGTAACCCCTTCCCTGCCAGAGGGAAAGAAGAAGAGAGAAAAAACATCACCTTGCAGGTATATATTCTGTCTAAGCATCAGCCTGCATCCAGGAAGGACCAGAAATGGAGGGCCACTGGCATTAGATATGTAAACACATAGGGAAGGAGCAGGACACAGAGATTTGGAGCGCAACTGATTGAGAAAATTCAGAACAACAACAAAGACAGGAGTGTGTATGTGTGGCATCCATGCGTGCATTCCTTAGTGGGGAAAAATACATCAGAACAGGTTGGATAAACACCTGTCTAGGTTTATTAGGTCCTGCCTCAGTGCAGGGACCTGGACTTGACCCCCAATTTTTTTTTCTTCAGCAAATCAAAAAAAAAATCATTTTGAATCAAATCAAACTTATCACACGACCTGAACTGTTTTGTTTTATTTGGAGTTTTTTTTAAAAAAAACATTTTAAAGAGTTTTTAAAATAAATCTGAGGGAAATTCCTCAACATCTTTTGGAAACAACTTGTTCTGACTTTTCCGAGTTTCTTTATTCTTGAACAAGAATTCACCAAAATCAACCAGAATTCCTAAATTGTTTTGGTCAGCCCAAATCTGCATTTTTGGTCAAATAAAAGTTATTTGCCTGAAATATTTCACCTAGCTCTGCACTCGAAAGCCTGCAAATGTTCTAGCTGCTGATGTCCATACAACCTTAACTCTTCCCCTGGTCAGTCTGCTTTAGTTTAATTAATTAGATGATTGCATGCTATTATTTCTGCAGCATTGTCTGCCATTCAGGAGGACTTACTGTTATCTTATTCGTGATTGTCTGGAGAACTACCAGGTCATTATGAAAATGTTTGTTAATCTTGAAAGATTCTTAGCTTTTTACTGTAAATGGTTAGTCACCTAAAATGTCATCCCAGATACTTCTCTAAGTCAGTTTCAGGTACCGAACCAGAGAGCAAAAATGATACCATGGGACCTAGCAACCAGTCACTAACCGTCAATTAGAAAGAGCTGGAACTGAACAGTTCCTGAAAACTGCTCATCGAAACCAGCTATTGAACATTTGCATCCAACATGGTGAGGGCAATAGGTAAAGCTCTGCTAACCAATAAAAGAGGCCAATAAAAAGGCTCTAAATTCACAATCAATGTTGTTGTTAGTATGATAGCCGTGTGAGAGGCCACAAGGATGCCCATGGCCCTGTTGTGCTAGGTGTTTTAACCAGACTGTCCCCGACCTGCAGAGCTTACATAAATCAGTCAGACAAAGTTAGTAGGGGAAACTGAGGCACAGAGTGGCACAGTGACTTGCCCAAGGTAGGTCAGTGGCAGAGCTGAGACTCTGGATTCTAATTCAGTGCCTGATCCATCTATGTGCAGTTAGGTAGGCAGGGCTCCCTCCCACCTTAGGCACCTACATGTTCCATTGCTTCTGTCCTATCTTTCTTGAGCTGAGGAAAAATGATCCCCAACTAGATCAGTACCTCCCTTTTTATAATCTTCCAGTCTCCTCTGTCAGGTGACTCCCTTGTCACCCTCTATAGGTGTCTTCACTGCCAGGCAACCTCACCCCGGCTAACCTAGTTTTCCTAGTTTGGAGCCAGTCCGTTTGAGAGTGATCACATTTCAATGGGCGAGCACTTAAGTTAAATGACTCCCTACCGTTGGGCCACGGCCCCTACCCCCTCCTGTTCCAACATGGAGTTGAAAGGACAACAGAGACACCAAAAGGCTGCACATTCCATATGGCATTTTCAGCTTGGTAAAGGTACATACAGCGAGTTCGTAACTTCACACCAAAGTCATAAATTAGAGAGATTTCCTCAAAGTATCACAGCAACAAGCAAGCAGCGTGAGTTGTGGGCTAAGCTGCCAATGTCACGGTGGTGCCATAAGTATTTGTTTGTTTCCTACTCACACTTTCTTTCATGCTTCTGCCCCTTTTGTTACTGTCACGGGGTGTGACTGCCTGGCAGCATCACCCACTTCTGGCTAAATGTGGCATTCCCTGCCTCAGTTTCCCTTCTCAGGAACCCAGTAACTCCACTTCAGGCCTCTTGACTCAATAACACTCTCCATGGAGTGAATTTACTAATAAAAGCAGGTGCCAAATAGTCCAGAACAAACATCTTTAATAAAGCAGAGATTCTCCTGGCATTTGGGGTTGCTCTGAAGCCCACCCCCTGAGCCCTGTTCCCAGCCTGGGCTACCCCTCAGTCTCTCCTTGTGGCAGGAACCTCCACCCTCCTCCTGGAGCAGGTTAATTCAGGCAGTTGTTACCTCTCTCCTTAAAACAGGAGTCTGCAGCTCTCCCGTTGGGAGGAAGTACATTGGTCCCCTTCTCCCAGCTCATCCCCAGTTGGGAAGAGAGGGGAGCCTTCCTTGCCCTGACCTCTCTGCAGGCTTCCCAGCTATTTCTTTCTCCAGGGACTGTTTCCTTTCTCCCAGGTCCCTCATAATTTGTCACAGGTGTGGCAATTTCCTGGACAAACCCTACTGAATACAGGTTCACCTTCCTGAATTAAGTTTAAGTATCGCTGAGTGCCAGGGACAAGGCTGCGTGAGAGACAAGGTGAGGGAGGTAATCACTTTTATTGGACCCATTTCTGTTGGTGAGAGAGACCAGCTCTCCTGCAGTTCTGGCTTGGATGTGCAATTCCCTCAGGGAAGGGAGGCCACAGCTTCACTGGGTACTCAGAACAGTGGGGAGTTGTTATGCAAAATCCCTCAGGTTGTAACACCTCTGGGGCTGGAGCACCCACAGGGAAAAATTGGTGGGTGCTCTGCACCCACCGGCAGCTCCACGCCCTGCCGTCCCCCCCAGCTCACCTCCACCTCCGCTCCGCCTCCGCCCCTGCGCATGCCGTGTGCCCGCTTTTCCCCCCTAGCTCCCAGAGCTTGCGCCGCAAAACAGCTGTTTCGCGCAGCAAGCGCTGGGAGGGAGAGGGGAGGAAGGGGAATGCAGCGCGCTCAGGGAAGAGGCGGGGCCGAGGCTGGGATTTGGGGAAGGGGTCCAATGGGGCAGGGAGGGGGCGGAGTTGGGGCAGGGACTTTGGGGAAGGGGTTGGAATGGGGCGGGGCAGGGGTGGGGAAAGGGTGGAGTAGGGGCGGGGCCAGGGACGGGGGGGGCACCCAATAGCGCCAGGGAAAGTTAGCTCCTTTGAGTGGGCCCACCACAGTCTCAGACTGCATGCTGGGGGGGGGGGGGGGGGGACCTAGTGACACAGAGTGTTGGGGTACTTAGGGATTGGCTTGTTTTGAAATGGGATTAGCTTGATTTTTGGCTTATTGTGAAAGTCGGGGTGCTTATTTACCATGTGAAAGTTGGCAACTGTGCCCACAACCTGGAGCGGCTGCGCTTTTAAACTGGATTATCCAGAGCCCAACAAACAAAGGAATAAATAGCCTGAATTTAAACTGATTTAGGGCATTTGTTCTTATCCAGTAAACAGCCAGGATCCTCCCCCCCACCCCCCATCTGCAGAGGTGAGTCTATTATAGCACCCAAGTAATGGGCCTTGTCTCCGCAACATCATCTTCCCCTCAGTTCTCTAAGCCCCTGGTTCAATCCCCAGTGTGTTGGCAAGATGGGGGATGGCTGTCAAACGCGGCTATTTCAGGAGTTCATTTTGGTCTTGTGTGTTTCACCAGGCGGAGGCAATCGAGTGGTTTGTTGCGTTCTCTTGGCTCCCCAGCCTTAGACCCAGTTATGGACGAGGAGGAGAAATCCAAACGCCAGGATGGAATCGGCCGTCTTCCGAGCCAGGGACACGGGCACGGCTGAGTTTTTCTCTGAAACAAGACAAGAGCCTGTTATTCATAGGCCGCGCCGGCTATTTATTAACAATAATACACATGGGCTGCCTCGCCCCTGCCACGGAAAACCCACAGGAGGAGGTAGAACTTGGGGGCAAGGATGAGCAGGGGTCGAAGGAGAGGGGAGCAAGGAGAGGATGCCCAGCGAAACACAGGGAAAGCAGCCCTGTCCCTGGCCTGAGCGCTCCGCCCCCCGTGTCCTCCCGTGGGTGCAGAGAGAGCCCCCCTGCTGCTTCAATCACCCAGGATGATGTTTCTCTCCTCCCTGTGCAGACACCCCCAAAACCTAGAGGATCCCCCAGTTATCAACACAGGCTCCTAGAACCTCACTGCTGGCTCCAGAACCCAGTGCCCGGCTGCAATGGCACCGTGCTTGTGGCTAATCCTCTGGGATCCCCCTAGAACACACAGTCTGCACTGCGCCTTCCCCAGGGAGCCCCTCCCAGGATGGAGAGGGACCACACCGACCCCCTCCCCCCCCCCCGCATCACTTTGTACCTTGTGCTAACGCAGACACCACACCCTGCACTGGTGCCTCTAATGGACCCCCTTGGTCGGGCCATCGCCAGGGACTGTCCCCGCAACCTCTAGCTCCAAAGCACGGGCCTCGACCCCTTGAACTCAGCCCATCACCTGAACAACAGCCCATCACAGCAGCAGCAGGCAGCTCTCCTGTGTCACAGGCACACACGGCCCTTCCATCCCTGGGCAGCATCACGCCGCGTGGCCAGGATCCGTCATCCAACACGCAGCACCCCCAGCAGCACGGCGTTCCCAACCTAGCCCCATGGTGGCTGCAGCTTCACCAGCAACTCACAGCCCAGGGCAGGTCAGCAGAAGACTGCTCTGGGGTCCCCCATGGGGGAAATACACACTGGGGACCAGCGAACGAGACTCTCGCTCAAGAGTCACCAGAACCACGGCTGCCCTGCTTCAATGGAGACCTAACCCGAGTGGCTGCATAGGTAGCCTCTACAGCCAGATAGACGCAGCAAGAGAAATGAAAGCAAAGTGAATGTTACCATCCTTCTTGCAAAGGCTTCCGTAATGGATGAAGCCCGTCTCTTCGCTGACGGGGTTGCTAATGATGCATTTGTAAGATGCGTCACTTTCTAACTTTAACTGATCATCCAGTGTGTTGCTATTTTCGCCCACTAAATCCTTTTCATTCTTGCGCCAGTGGTAGGTCACTTGGGTGGCATCCACAATGCACGCCAGGGTGACATTGCACCATCCATCTTTGTTGGCCCTGATAGTGAAGTTCATCCTGGGTTTAGGGACGGGCTCTGGAAACAGAGAAAAGAGAAATTCAACAACAGAGATCTAACCCTGGGCCAGATCCTTAGATGATGTAAACGGGTGGTGCTCCAGTGAAACTGATTTATACCAGCTGGGGATGTTGCCTGTATAGATTTTATACAGGATGGTCTATTAACTAGACAAATTCAGACTGCAAATAAGGCGTAAAATTTTAACGGTGAGAGTAATTGACCATTGGAACAATTTAGCAAGGGGCGTGGTGCGTTCTCCATCACTGACAATTTTAAAATCAAGATGGGGGATGTTGTTCTAGAAGATCGGCTCTAGAAATTGTTTTGTGGCAGGTCTCCGGCCTGTGTTATCCAGGAGGTCAGGTTACATGACCACAATGGTTCCTTCTGGCCTTGGAATCTATGAATGATGCTCATCTAGCCGGACTTCCTGTGTAATGCAGATCAGACAATTTCACCCAATGGCGCCTGCTTCCAACCCATTGACCTGTGGCTGGATGAGAGCGTATCGTTTAGAAAGAGGGTCCAACCATGATGTGGAGACCTCAAGTGATGGAGAATCCACCATATGCCTTGGTGAGCTGCTTCAGGGGTTCATTTCCATCCCCATTAAATTCAAACACGAAATGAGACTAAACTTTCTTCTAGCTTCAACTTTCAGCCAGTGGATCTTGTTCTACCTTTATCTGCTAGATTGATAAGAGAGGGCTCTTCAGAGATCTTCTCTGTGTGTCAGTACTGCTTTGAGAGCGAGTCACCTTTTAACCTTCCCTTTGATAAGCTAACTAAAATAAGCTCATTAAAAAGTTTCCCATTGGAGAGCCTGTTTTCCAGATATCATCGTTTTCCTTCAGCATTTTGGGGGTCATGAAATGCAGCCCTCGTTTGGATCACAGACATTAGATCAACAGTACCAAATTCCCTGTGTATCCCCCCACTCACCTATAGAGTGCATGTGACCCTGGGCTCTGTCTGGGTGTTTAGCCTCCATCACCCCAGCACCTCTCAGGACTCAATGACCATACCCTCATGCCCTGAAGCACAGAGAGACCCCTGGCCAAGGCCTTAAGCCAAGATTTTTAAACGTGACTAGTGACTGTGTCCCGCAATTCTGGATCCCCTGTAGGAGACCGATTTTTAGAGCCCAGATGCTCAGCACTTTCTGAAAATCAGGTCCCTTTAAAGTGTGCCGAAAAAATGGGGCATCCCAAATCCTTAGTCATTTTTGGAAACACTGGCCTAAGTGACTAAACCAAATCTCCTGGGTGCCAGTCCAGTGCCTTGGCTACAAGACCATCCTTCTTGGCCCTTACCAGCTTAGTCTAGGGGGGTTATCAACTCATTTCTTTTATGGAGCCCCCTCCCACAGTGGCCTTCCTGGCGCTTACTAGCTGGTCTCCCCTGCTTTCTGATGTGTGTGTAGCTGTTCCTTGAAGACGTCTGAGTGGCTCCATTACCCCCCCTTCTACCAGCAGGGCAGCAATCTGCTTTTACTTCTGTTCCCATTTGGTCCATTGTGGGAGGTCCCAAAACAGGAATGTCATTAAGGTCGGTACCTGACCCCTCCCCTTAAAGTCCCAGCCACAAAGATTCCAGAAAGAACAGCTCTGGCGATGGAGCGTTGGACCCAGAACCTGAGCTGAGGATCTGGCCCATTTCCTGGGAGCCTCTTTATCCCATCCAGGCTGTTACCTGCTCCTTCCCCTGCCTTGTGGGCATTTCGGGGTGGGGAGAGAGGAGGGTGCATTATCAGGGCCTTTCTAGCTCCCTGAACCTCACCATCCCTGATCCTTGTGCGAAGAGGCTGCTCCCGACTCACCGTACACATCCAGTTGGATATCTTCATTTGTCTTCTTGCTTAGGTTGTCTTCCACTTGTATCTGGAAGATGCCGCTGTCTTGCTTCTGCAGCTGGTTAATTTCCAGGGTGTGATTCTCGTGGTAATGCAGTTTATTCTGAAAAGAGCCACTGGGATAAGACACTGGCTGATTCCATTTTTTAGTCAGGATCTTTAGGGAGTTGTTGAACCTCCAGATGATCTGCTTGTATTGCTGTGGGACTGACAGTTTGGGGTTTAGATACACCGTGCCACGGACAATCCCATTCACCTGACTGTGCGGCACCGCTGTGGCCTCATAAGCTGTCAACAGACAAAAATCAGGGTTGCAATGGGAAGCAAAGGAACAAACATTACTCTTAGTTGTTGGGTGAACTGGGACAAGCTAGCGCAAATGCCCCTCGCTGTGCCTCAGTTTCCCCCTGTAAAATGGGGATAATGCCATTCACTCTCTTTTGTGAAGGACTTTGAGCTCTTGTGACACTCAGGTTCCAGCCTGCCTCTCCCCCCTTCTCCCCCCCCCAATGGAGAACAGAAGATTTAGGCCCCAGCAAAATGAGTAATGGAGCATTCCTTGAGTCCAGTTTAATCACAGTCTGTATACATAGCGCATAATGATCATCAAGTTCAGACTATTCCAAGCTTTCACAAAAGCCCTTACTCAATATACTCCCATAGTACAATACACCGTGCAATCAGTTGGTTCAGCAGCTCCTTTTTGGGGCTTAACCTGTTCTTCCCCTTGGGGTGTCCGGACCCAGTATCACAGATCTACAGCCGCAAAGAGCCCTCGCTCTAGGTATTGTTATGTTGTGGATCCCTAGCGAAATGGAGCCTTGATTGGGGGCCACTAGGTCTTGAACCGCTCTGAGATTTGTACTTAAAAAGCTTGTCGACCATTTATTTCCCAACAACAATATAATACGCACAAGGGCCTGCCGGTGTCCAGGGGGGCCTGGAGCAAGCAGAGCTTTGTGACTTTGGTATCAGCGAGGACGAACGTATGAGAGATTGTCTAGTACATTGGGCGAAATTTGAGTTAACGCCTGAGCTAACTGTGGGCTTCGGGGTACAACCTGCCCAGAGGTGTGAGCTAGCACAAATGCAAGTGACCCACAGAGGGAGAAGTGAAAGGAGGAGCAAGAAGAAGCAAAGAAAAGGCTGGAGAGGAGGGGAAGAAACGCCATTTAGAGAACAGACCACTAAAGGAAACGGAGATCCCTGGGGCAGGTGTCGCTTGAGAGACGCAGGCCAAATGAGGTCTGCCCAGCTAAATGAAAGGACATTGACTGCCTGTCCCTCAAAGCACAGAGAACAGGGAGACTGGCACGAGGGGGATGCCCATTTCTTGGGGTCGGTGCCCCAAACCGGCATTCAGGAGCGGGCGTGGGCTGTTCATCTCCAGGGGCAGGCTTCTGCCATGCTGCTCTCTTATGTTGAAATTATTGGGATAACTTCGGCAGCGAGGTCCTAGAAATATCCGTGGGGGATTAAACGGCAAATGTGGTTTCCGCAAAAAACGACGTTTTCCACGGGAAAAATACTGATTTTGTCTGAACTATTTCTTTGGTGCGCGGGAAAATCAAAATGGACTGTTTCGCCCTTCATCTGTGTCCACCTGGGCTAGTGCAGAACCTCACACCCCTGTTCTCCTCCAGCCTACATCTCCCATGATGCACAGCAGCCGTTCATCCAGAGGGGAGTCCCCACAAAGTGCCACTGCTGCAATCAAGCAGCAAGGATGGGACAGGCTATTCTTCCTGCCTGGGGAGATTTAACTGATGCACCAATATTTTCCTCATGTGTTCTAGCAGGTGGATCCTGCCAAGTTTGGCTACACCCTGACAGCACTGTCACCGACTCACTGACTTTGGGCAAGTCACTCCTCACTCTGCCTCAATTTCCCCCTCTGTATAACGATTCCCAGCTAATTCCCAGAGAGCTGTGGTAAGGTTCAGTTGAGGTCGGATTTCTTTGCTCCTTGGTAAGTAAAGTTGCTACAGAAATGCAAAGTATTGTTTTTATTTCCAGTTTGGGCTTAGATTGCACCCATTTTTATTTTCTCTCCTGCCCCTAATTTGTTCTCTGGGGACCTAATCAATAACCAACATACGATGGTCTCACCCTTTACATTTCCTGTTCCACCCACCCTCCCCATCTACAAATCGCCCAGAATTAGCAGGAGAGGCTGCTTTATGCTGAGCCACTTCCTGTCCCATCATTTCCTTTCTCAGAGGCCATTTCGCCTTTTGAGGGAGTTGTGTGTTTTTTTTTAAATCACGGAAAGAGCATTTCACGAGTGACACCGGTAGCAAATCCAGCAGGGGTCATCTTTAGGGTCAGGGATTATCAGCAGTCAGAACCGATGTCTCACACTTGAGCTAAAGGAGTCATTAGCTGGTAGCAATAGTAGATTGTTACCCCACCAGCACCAGAGTGGGAGGGGACGGACACACACACACATACACACACATCAGGTGTGTTAAACACATTCATATTTATAAATTGGACCTTTTGAACTGGTAATCTAGCAAACAGAGTGTGCTCTACTCACTGGGGGAAGTATTGCCTAGTGGCTAGAGCACTGGACTGGGATTCAGGAGACCTGGCTTTTATTCCTGGCTGTCCTGCTAGGTGAAGTCACTTCCCTGCTCTGTGCCTCAGTTTCTCCCACTGTGAAATGGGGACAACGGTACCAACCACCTTTAAAAAGCACATTGAGATCCATGGGTGAGAAGAGTTAGGGGTGATTGTTTTTATTTTTGCTTCTTGATTGGATCAAGCAAAACGCCCTAGATGTGACCGCTGCTGATTTTGGGGGAAGTTCAGCTCCTTTTACCACTTTATGGTCTCTTGATTCGCTGTATGTGCTTCACTGTTGCTGCTGTGTTGTAAGCTGCTGCGTGATGATGAGACAGTGGTTTTTGCTGTTTCAACTCAGCCAGACCATCTTCTCCCTTACACAGAACTACCATAAAAAGGCATTACTAAGGGGGGGGGGTAACCACAAACACCGTGTGACTTCCCATAAATATGTAATGGATGACATGAGGATTAATAAATACACCACCCTTTACACCAGCATTGAAGGCACTGAAACACCTCTAAAAAGTTGGGACTTTCAACTCCCCCCCGCTGCCGCTGCCACCGCCATATTGCCAACCCTGTGCTTCCCAAAATCACGAATGATGTCCCTCCCACATGAGATTGTCTTTTTTAAAATATTAATTTGGAGTTCTTTTTTATGTGCCTGCTGGGTTTTGAACATGTACGGATCATGTTTTCAAGCTTTTCTCCATAACCACAACAGCTAGAAACTTAGCTTTCATTTTTTTTTAAAAAGTGAGATTCTCACATAATTACAAGGCTCCAGCAGCTGGGGATTTTTAGAAAAACACCAAGACTCACAACAAACTCACAAGAGTTGACAATAACAGAATCTCTATTTCGGAGTAAGTAGAGCAAAACCTCTGTCTGATTCCCCTGGTCACTTCTGTAATGCTGTACGCAGGAGGAAAAAACAACCCTTTCTGATCAGAAATGTGGGTTTTGATGGCTCTAATTTCAGTGCGTGCAGGAACAAATGTTGTCAATGATAAAAAAAAGGACGAGCTTCTAGATCCTTGGAGACTCAAATACTCTGGAATCTTTCTCTGGAGCTTTCCAGTCTGTGGGCTGGGGTTAGTTTCCACCCTTTGATGCATGGGTACGGTTCTAACTGACTTCAGTGAACAAAGACTAGGCAGGGTAAGGAAATGTCTGTTCCAGCACTCCAGCTAACTACAGTTAATGAGTTCTAACAATCTCTCTGAAGCTTTGATGCAGAGACTCGTGCGAGCCCGTTGGCATTGGTCTCTGTGATGGAAAAAATGGGCTTTCATTTAAAAAACAAAAACAAAAAATAAGTTTCTAAGCCTGAAAACTGATGTGATGAGCCTGAAAACTGTAACTTGGAAGGAACAAGGCAGCCGTGCTCCACTTAGTGAAGAAATGTCGGCAAAACACTAGATCAGAATTTCAAATTTTGATGGGAAGTTTTTGAAAAGTCCCAACTAATTTTTCCTTCCCTCTGATTGTCAACATCTTAGTCACTTCTACAGCCAGACGCTAAAGGGAACCAACAATATCCTTTCCCCCACCTCCAGCCCGCCAAGATAAAGCTTATCTAGCACAAGGCAGGGGAGTTTGAGAAAGAATCAAATCACTACACGCGCGCACACACAGCCCAAATCTGCAACCCGGCTCCAAAACGGGTGGAGGGGTTTGGGAGCGACAGCTCCGCAAAAGAACTTACATTAGAACGGCACCTGCCCATTGCAAAGGATCAGCCTTAGAGCCATAAAGAGAAGTGCCAGGACGGCTGGAAGAGGAATGTGAAGCAAGCGCCTTTTTCAAGAGAAAAGGCAAAAAATGTGTCTTACCTTGTAAGCTGCTGAGCATCACCAGGCATGCAAAGGTTGCAACAGCTGCCGCCATCTTCCCCAGCATCGCGGCAATCGAAATCCTCTAATCAAGTTACGTTGTCAAAGGACCTGATTCTCACTTACACCAGCCGTGTAAAAGGGCCTTTATATGGGACCAAATTACAGTACACCTGCATTAAAGCCCCGTTACACTGGGATAAAAAGGGTTTGGTGTACATGAGACACAGGCCAATTGGTTTTAAAACAATTACTTTACCAAGGAAGCTCAGTCAGACTGGTATGGCCGTCTTCAGTGAATCTAAAGAGTTACATTTCCTTTTTTGTTTTTGCAGCACGTGACCAGCCAACCACAGGAACATGAGCTAACACCAGCTTTTTTGAAATGGAGAGCTCATTAATATACTAACCCATAGGAGGACACCCCAACATTAGTAGGGTGAGGAAATACAAACAAGGAAGAGGGGAGAAACCTCTACTGAATAGGCATTAGGCAGAGTGGCATCAGCATAACATATTATAAAAGTTGTATCCCAGCCTGTGGGTAGGAGGAGAGAGCTGTAGCCCTGGGGAGGTGCCCGGCTGATGGCCACTGGAGTTGAGGGGGAAGGTGAGGAGGAAGACAATGGCTAACATTTCAGGTTGGTCTGCAAGGGAGGGTGCAAGTATATGGGTGTTCCAATAGACATTCTGTATTGTCTCTACCTACCTTGCAGGATTCGAGTGTTTGGGACTTTGCTGAATGTATCAATGAGTTATCACAAATACCGAAGGATTCCTAAAGTGTGAGCGTCACAACTGTGCAAAGCAGGGTTCCCAAGGGAACAGTAATTTTAATAAAACTGGACCTGATTTGGGGCCTGTCAACCCTCAGAGCGATTACTTAAGAATTCCCAGTTATCAATATAATCAATACACAATCCATAGATCGGGCTACGTTATGTCTGCTTCTATTTATAGGCAGCAAAAGAAGGACCCATTAGGATTGCTCTAGTGCAGTGGTTCTCAACCTATTTGCCATTATGGGCCACATAGGCAGCTCTCTATGTGTTATGTGGGCCGCATCCACACAGTATATATACACTACCCGTATGGCCACACCTGTGTGCTGATTGGGCTGCAAGCAACCATGGGCCACGGGTTGAGAACCACTGCTCTAGTGAATCCGTCCACTTAATAGGGCTGGCTGGAAAACGAGAATTCTGCTTTGCAAAAAGCTGGTTACAGCATAGCCCAGTGGTGAAGGCCCTGACCTGCTCGGTGGAAAATGAAGGATCAAGGCCCTGCTCTGCTTTGATTTGCAGTGGGGACTTCAACCTGGGTTTTCCACATCCCAGGTGAGTGCCCTCCCCTGCCCCCAGCCTATTGACTGACCTGGGGTCTTGCTGTCTCTCCTTTTGACCAGAAATCCCACCCTGCACCTGCAAAGCCTTCCCATGAAAACCAAGACATTTCCACAAAAGATTTTGGTGTCAATGAATCAGCATTTTCTATCCAAAACACTTCCCAACCAGCTTTACTGTTTAGCTCTGTTGGGTGGGCTGTCAGTACAAAGGGTCATCTTCCCCTCTCCCACCCTGAAATTAACAGGAGCTTTCCCATTAACTCCAACAGGCGTAAGATCAAACCCTCTGGGCAGAATTTCTGGTGATGTCAATGGCAGATGTGTCTAGAGATTGAAATTCACCCCCATGCCAAGGGCCAGGACAAAGTCTGCCCAATACTAATATCCCACTTAAACCTCATGAACCATTTACAGTCAGAAAAAAGGTACATTTGTCAGGTGCTTTAAGACTTGATGAAAAATGCTGTACAAAAGCTAGGTATTCAGATTCACAATATTTAGAGAGAAAAATTTGACCACAGCTACTTGTCAGAAAGTAGTATTTATTTCTCCTGGGCATTTGGCCTCATCTACAATATAATACAAGAGATATTCCTCCCACGGCTACATCTCTTTACATACATTATACCAGCTAAAGATCTGGCCTAAATCAGCATAGCTCCATTAACTTCAGTAGAGCTGTGCGAAGTTATAGCAGTTGAGGATCTGGGCTGGAAATTCTATACACACACACATTCTGCAGAGCACCAGGACATTACAATTCCCCAGTCCTGCTGAACTGACTTCTTGTAGCTTCCTGTTAGTGATTCCAATTCATGCTTCGCAGGGTGCAACTGGAGGGGAATATCCTGACCCAGGATTCAGATCATTAGGAGCAGCCCACCAAAGCCATTACCCCCGCAAGTGTGGGAAGTCACGGGAAGGTTCAAAACTTCCTCTCGATTCTCTCTGTTCTGCCGGTTTGCATTTCTCTCAGCCAGGACAAACCTGGCTGGTCAGTTTCACCTTTGTTTCTAGTCAGTTTGATACTTGCTCACTCTAAGGAGACACTGGGCTCCCCTTGTATAAAATAAAACAATTGGTAATAGTCATCATCTTCCTCCGGATGACGTGCACTGGTGCAAGTAGAAATCATTTCTTGCTGGTACTGAACTCATGTGAGGGACACAAAGGAGGGCACGTGACCTCCCCACATGACCCTCCATGTGACTCTGCCCCACCCCCAGCCTGGTGCCTGGCAGAACGTACATGAGAACTGTCTCTGGTCAGAGAAGCAATTTATCAAAATCACATTCTCTGATCTCTTGGGGCCAAATCCTGTTCCCATCGAGATCAAAAGGAGTTTTGCTATTGAGTTCAATGGGAACAGGCTTTGACATTTGGAGAGGAACGAACAAACCACTCAAGCAAGGGCTATGTTGCTTATAGCACAGGTATCAAAGGCTGGCACACATTCAGGTTAATGGGCTTCTGTCAAGGTTCCCTCCCCACTCTGAACTTTAGAGTACAGATGTGGGGACCCACATGAAAGACCCCCTTAGCTTATTTTTACCAGCTTAGGTTAAAAATACACTGCCACCACCAAGCATTTTAATCAAATATTTATGGAGAGCCACTTGGAACACTGCCTTTCCCCAAATATCTCCCAAGTCCCTACCCCCCCTTTCCTGGGTAGGCTTGAGAATATCCCCTCACCAATTAGTCCTGGTGAACACAGATCCAAACCTTTGGATCTTAAAACAATTAAAAAATCAATTAGGTTCTTAAAAGAAGAATTTTATTAAAAGAAAAGGTAAAAATTATCTCTGTAAAATCAGGATGGAAAATAACTTTACAGGGTAATCAGATTTAAAGAGCCCAGAGGAACCCCCTCTAGCCTTAGGTTCAAAGTTACAGCAACCAGAGATAAACCCTCTAGCAAAAGGAACATTTACAAGTTGAGAAAACAAAGATAAACCTAACACGCCTTGCCTGGCTGTTACTTACAAGTTTGAAATAGGAGAGACTTGTGCAGAAAGATTTGGAGAACATGGATTGATGTCCGGTCCCTTTTAGTCCTAAGAGCGAACACCCCCAAAAACAAAGAGCACAAACAAAAGCCTCCCCCCACCCCCAAGATCTGAAAGTATCTTGTCCCCTCATTGGTCCTTTGGGTCAGGTGTCAGCCAGGTTACCTGAGCTTCTTAACCCTTTACAGGTAAAAGGATTTTGGTGCCTCTGGCCAGGAGGGATTTTATAATATTGCACACAGGAGGGTTGTTACCCTTCCCTTTATAGTTATAACAGCTTCAGTGTTCCTTTGCAGTAAACTTCTTAATGTTCATAAGCCTGGTAGGTGCTGAGGTGGTTTAAAGCATAACACAGGTTTTTAGGTTTGCAAATCTGTGAACCTCTGACTCTTTGAGATTTTATTATTATTAATTATTATTATTATTATTATTATTATTGCTGGTCATAATGTGGGAGGGTCTCCTCTCTGCCCTCTGCTCATGAGGTTATGTATTGTCTTGTAGCACTCTTCTGAACACCAGTTGGAAGGAATTTTTTTTTTCAGTAAGTGTGGACTGATTCTTTTCTCTTAGAAGGCATGTAATTTTTTCAGGTTCACACTGATTAACACAGAAAACAATTGGGGCTGTTAAACTTTCTTCAAATTCCATAGAAAATTAAGTTCAGTTACATTTTCCAGTACAGTGATGAAATGGGTGTTTGTATATACAAACATCAACATGCTTAACTACTCACTTTCCCCCCAAATATGTAGTATTTGAGTCTGTTTATATGGAATATGGGAGTTGGGTGAGGATCCAGTTCAGCATATGTATGACTTATTAAAAGACAAATTGGAAGTAGAACTGTATCCTAAACTGCATTATGATATTGTACCCAAACATTGCATTTCAATGGGAGATTCAACTTCCTTTATAGGAACAGAACAGACTCCTGAAACTCTTACCACAAAAGTGGTCCATAGACATGCAAACAGTCCCATTGTCTTCAGTAAAAAGAACAGGAGTACTGGGATTGATCAGATGATTAAGAGGTTACAGGATTACTTAAGGAAGTTTGTAAATTGTTCTGGATGAAACTGACAATGCCTGAGCTGTCAGATCAGAAGGAGCGTCATTCGAATAAAGGTGGGCAGATGTGTGATAAGTCTTAGCTCCATTGCTAAGATGAGGAACATATTTTCAGCAAAGTTCTTGGCAGATTCCTGAGGCAGCTGGTTTAAGGCCATCCGTGTCCGGCATTATAATCTTCACTTATAGTTCTCTCACCTACAGAGCTGGAAAATGAGGCATTTGTTTTCTTTGTTTTGCTGCTCCAGTTCCAGTTAGCAAAATGCACGTTAGACTAGTTTGGCTGCAAAGAAGAATTCTATGTAGACTGGGGACAACACCTGATACCTGTCAGGCTGCAGAACTGGGCTGACATCAGAATCCAAACATCTTCTGGTCAGTGCAAGCAGATGCATTCCTCTAATGATTTGGACTTGATGTGATGCAGTATGAATGTCATGGATAATTCAGACCAATGGGGAGAAACAGAATCAAAAACACTGTTTAAACACCCTCCGGTCCCCTCCCTCCCCCGTCCACCCCTTGAGGACTCCTGACCAATTTAACAGCACAATACATATGCTAACAAACTTAAACAAAGCCTTTGTTTAAGTTTGTTAGCATATGCATTGTGCTGTTAAAGCCATATAAAGAATGAATGCCCTCCCTAGCCGTGTTCTGCTCCTTTAAGGAAGGGGGGGGGGTTAACCCCAAGTCTTTCTGGTACCCTTTCTGGTATCCCCTAAAAATCTCTTGCCAGTACTGTGTACTGGAGAGTACCACCCTACTTGCACTACTGATGACGCAAGACCTGGGTCTGGGCTCTTATACAACTCAGTCACCAAAACTTAGAACATCAAATTCCAGTGCTGTTCCCTGCCCCTTAGACACCTCCCTGAAGAGTAGGGGCTGAATCTCCTCTCACCTACCCTGATTTGACACAGCTGTAACTTGGAGCTCTGTTGATTTACACCAACAGAGTATCTGGCCCAGTTGACTTCAGTGGAGTTACTCATGACTTACACTAGCATCTTTCCTGCTTAGCTATATTTTAAAGCTAAAAATAAGCTAATTAACCCACAATGCCCGTTGCTTATACAGTTAAATCTCTACACATTCCTGCATGCAAACTGCAGAGGAGTGTTGAACCAGTTGAAATTAACAAAAAAATACCCCCAAACCAACCATCTTTCCACATCAAACCTTCTCAAACAACCTTTCCCAATGAAGGAAAAGTTCAGTTATCTGTTCTCTGCTCCTTCTGTGTATTTGTTTTCAATGAGCCTTCATGCTTTGGCTGGGGACTGCACGATACGAATGAAGACGCTGTTATTGTGATATTTCCGCTCTGAGCGCAAGGAGAAAGAACCCCAAGTCTTGTACATCCAAGCAGCTCAGATCAAAGCTGTGCTTAGCTGCACAGGTGGAGGTCTGTCCATCAGCAAGGAACTCGCTCCACAGGGAAAAGGCCTTTAAAAAAAGGAAGGTGGTGTCCTGCAGCGAGGGGCTGCGGAAGCTAGGAATACAGATGCCCAGGATTCGGTGAAGATGAGCGCTGCTTTTGAGGCTGCCTGGGTCTGGAAGGGGCTTCTTGAACCTACAAGAAAAACCAACCACCTTGAATGTGCTTCAGTAACAGGAAATCTCATCGAACACACAAACCTCAGAGGCACCAAATCTACTGATTTTACAATCCTTGGGCGGGGGAAAAGGAGACAGGTCCATGAGGCTGGATAAGAATTTTCGTAAGGAAATTAGCCATCAAAAATCAAGCAGTGATGTGGAGTGACAAGGACAGTGTTTGGATGGGAGATGAGCCCAGCATGTCCGTGAAAAGGAAACTGGAGCCGATGTACAGCAGGTGGGGACCCTGGCCCCAAATTTTAACAAAGATGTTAATTGGTATCAGTGGCAAGCGGGTGACGCAAGACTGATGATTCTGTTCTTGTGTCATTCGCTTTATAATTAGCGGGTCATTCAGCAATGCTTTCGAAGCCAAAGCCAGACTGCTTGCTGCGAGCGTCAGCCCACGTTAGCTGGCTCGCCTGGCGGAAGGGACAGAGCCCTGGAGAACAGGCTGCAGGGAATAGGAACCTCAGTAGTTGCTTCGACAGAACAGGGTCAGACTGCACCAGCGCCAGCTCTGCGAGAGCAGGACCGCCTCACGTTGCTTTGAAATGGAGCTGCAGCCGGAGAGGAGTCGCTGTCAGCAGAGCGAGTGGAAGCTGCTCATGCCCAGCAGTGGAAGAATCAGGCCCCAGGCAGGAGAAATAAACATGTGGGGCCAGATCTTCAGCTGGCATAAGTCAGCATGGACTGCATCTACTTACACCAGGTGAGAATCTATCCCCCATTCCCCTCCCCCCCCGACTCCAGTGGTGGGATGGCTCTTTTTACCCCAGCTCAGGATCTATGCCCTTTGAAACCAGAGTGACAACTGATGTAATGGAATTACAGCTGGTTTACACCAGCAGGGAACTTGGCCCACGCCTATGTAGAATTTTCCTCTTTCCTTCCCTTTGAAGAGCTGGAGACGGGGTAAACGTTCCCTCCCTCGCCCCACCACAGGGAATTGGGTCACAGGGATGAATCCAGCATTTTGCCCCGAGGTTAGTGGGCACTCTTAGCTCTGGTGTGGCGTGGGGGAGGGGACATTCAGCTGCCAGTGGGGCTGGAGTTCAACATGGCAGGATCAGAGCAGCACACCCCTTACCTCTGTGTAGATGGTTGAGATGAAGGACGGGTTGATTTTCTTCCTCTTGACAGAAGGAGGCTGTGAAGCAGAGCGAGACGGTTGGTTATAACATCCATAAACCGGGCAATAAACCCCAGCTTCCCTGCCACGCTCTAGCAAAGACACGTGCTAACATTTGTTACTCGCCATTCGTCACCGACAAAGCCGTCAGGGAACGAGGACTGCAAAGCACTTTGACCCTTATTCTGCTAGGAAGAGTAACGCTCCAAAGGGACAGGAACCTAAATAGCACAGTTCATGGCCCTGTTGGATGGGGCTGCAGGGCCCAGAATAGTAAAGCAAAGGCAGGCGAAGGGCCAGATCCTGTCAAGTGCTGAGTGCTTCCCCAGTGACCCCTTCAAGGCTCGTGGAGATCTGTATGCCAAGCCCAACAAACATCTGCACCTCAGTCCCAACTCCTGTTCTGCCGCCTCCACGCACGGGACTGGCTAAGGGGCTGTGTTATCAATAGTTATGTAGCTGCTGGTGTGGGGCCATCTGGGGATTGCATGTGGGCAAAATGATCCCTCCACCATTGATAATGCCCAGCCCAGGGTCCACCCGTGTGTTAGACTCTGGGATTTTCAAAAGCACCTATGTGACGTAGGAGCAGGACTCCATCGACTGGCAGTGGGACTTAGCCGAGCCTTCAGGGTTAGAGGATGGGATGGAATCCTGGCTCCATTGATTTCAGCATGGTTAATGTCAGCAGCACAACTCCCAATGGGGACCATCTAAGTCATTAGGTGCCTTTGAAAATGTTGCCCTCCAACCTTTACAACTTGGATTTTCAAAGGGGCCTAAGTCAATGGAAGTTGGGGCCAGATTTTCAAAGGTATTTAGGAACCTAAAAATGCAGATAGGTGCCTAAGCTTTTGAAAATTCCACTAGCCACCTATCTACATCATTAGGTCCCTAAATACCTTTGGACATTAAATCTCACTACAGGTGTCTAACTCCCTTAGGGCCCTTTGCAAACCACAACCTAAAGGTGCAAATCATGCAATGCTCCAGTCCAAGTCAACAATGTGTAACACACACCTGCCTGCTGACCTTTAATGGCCCCTTCAAACCCCTTTGCAGGGGGCCTCCTACCACATGCCTGACCCCTTACGTTTAACAATCCGCCCCAACTTGTATTTAGCTCGCACACCTGCTCCTGAAGAGGAGCTCAGTGTAGCTCGGAAGCTCGTCTCTTCCACCAATGGAGGTTGGTCCAATAAATGAGACGACCTCATATATCCTGGGACCGACAGGGCTACAGCAACGCTGCCAACTCCCATTAACATGGATGGGAAATCCTGCCAAGCCCATTGGAAGTTTACCCTTCACACAGTAGTGGGCCCAGCTACGTAAGACGAAATCTTTGCAGAACCCAATACGGCCATTCGCTGTGGCTTGCCCAGATACTGCTATCACCATAGCAAGACAGACTCACCCTCTGGACAGCAGCGTACACCGTGAAGTCTCCTACCTGGGGAAAGTCAAGACAATCAACATCAGTGAAGAGCAAATGATGGACAAAGGGCCTAGCTGGCGTAGGTCAGCATAGTTCTATTGACTTCAGTGGAGCTATGCAAAATGCACACCTGCTGAGGACCTGACCCTGGGATCCTTGTACTAATAACAAGGTAGTGCTTCTGTTTGTTAGCTCTCAGAACACTTCACGCACCCAGTGAGTCGGCTGGAGAGCTGGGATTCAAGACTAGGTATCCCAAGGACTAGCACAAACCACTAGAACACAGCCCTTTATCAGGGGCTGTTCAAGGAAAGAATTACAGTTAGATTAGAACTTGAACCGAGCAAAAACGTTATGGATTGAAGGTAATCAATGGTTATCAATGGTTCGCTGTCAGAATGGGAGGGCGTATCTGGGGGGGCCTGGTACTATTCAATATTTTCCTTAGTGCCTTGAATACGGGAGTGGAGAGTGTATTATAAAATCTGCAGATGACACCAAGCGGGGAGGAGTTGCAAGCACTGCGGAGGACAGAATTAGAATTCAAAACGGAGAATTCAAAATTGGAGAACTGGTCTGAATTCAACAAGTGAAATTCAATAAAGCCACATGCAAAGTACTTCAATTAGGAAGTTGCGGGGCAGGGAAAATCAAATGCACAACTATAAAATGGGGAGGTGGTAGAACTGCTGAAGAGGATCTGGAGGTTACAGTGGATCACAAATTGAATACGAGCCACCGATGTGATGCAGCTTCAAAAAAAGGCTAACATTCTGGGATGTGTTAACAGGCGTGTTGTAAGTAAGACACGGGAGATAATTGTCCCGCTCTGTTCAGTACTGGGGAGGCCTCAGCTGGGGTATTGTGTCCAGTTCCAGTGCCACACTTTAGGAAAGATGTGGACAAGCTGGAGGGAAAGTCCAAAGGACAGCAACAAAAATGACAGATTTAGAAAACCTGACCTATGAAAAGTTAAAAAAAAAAAAAAACTAGGCAAGATTAGTCTTGAGAAAAGAAGGGACCTGATAAGTCTTCAAATCTGTTAAGGGCTGTTATAAAGAGGATGGGCTGAATGGTTCTCCATGTCCACTGAAGGTAGAGCAAGTAGTAACGGGCTTAATCTGCAGCAAGGGAGATTCCAGTCTCTAGCTCATAGAACTATCCTGAAGGTATTTTATGGGGCAGTAACGTGAGGAACCTACAGATGTACACCTGCGAGATATTTCCCTTTAGTAGTTAGCATAAGGTTTGGAGGCCTGAGCATAAGGGAGTTACCCAACAGTAACCCTGAGCTATGAGGGAACGGAGAATATTGTGTTTAGGGGATTTGGGGTGTAAAATGAGATCAGGAATAGGAATAGGAACAGAAACCAGCTGTGGATATTTTAGGATAGGAACATTCAGGTGAGTGTGGTCATTGTGCATGTCCCGGGTTCCCAACCAGACATTGAACTTTATTCTGTTGTGCTGATACCGGGACTAGAACCTTTCAAGCCTCAAATCTAATCACTGATCAACTGGAAATTCTGAAGTCAATATAATCAATGACCATTCAACAAATCAGGCAATGGGTTAGATATTAGAAAAAGTTTTCTAAACTCTCAGGGGAGCTAAGCTCTGGAATAGGTTTCTGAGGGAGGTTGTGGAATCCCCGTCACTGGAGGTTTTTCAGAACAGATTGGACAAGGGATGATCCTGGGTTACTTGGTCCTGCCTCAGCGCAAGGGGGCTGGACTTGATGACTTCTCAATGGCCCTTCCAGCATGGCGTTGCTATGATTCTTCAAGAACCACTGGCCAGATCCTCAGCTAGCGTAAATTGTTATCGCTCCATCGAAACCACAAAAATCAATGGAGCAATATCAATTTACATCAATAGAGGCTCTGGTCCCACAGGCCTGAGAGGTGACTCCTTTCATCCATACGCCTGCACTTGGAGTAGCTTGATGTAAAACAAAACCTACGCTTTGAAAGCAGCAGAGTGAACCTGGGAGGACCACTGCGCACTTACTTGTGGGTTGCAGTTGATCTCAGCGTAGATGGTGTTTCCTACAATTCTGCTCTGTGCATTTCCATTCTGTACAGGGGAAAAAATAACAACTGGGTTATCTTAGACATGGGGAAAAAAATAAGGGATTTAATTTCCTTCCTGTCTCTTCAATCAGGATCACTGGCTCAACTGCTGAGAGAATAAAATTCAACCATCCTCTGGGGCCAGATCCAAGGTGCAATGAAATCAACAGGAACCATTCCACCAACTTCAGTGAGCTCGGAATCAGGTTGCTAGAGGATGATGGACCCATGAACGACAAGCAGCACTGGGGGACTGCAAAGAAGAAGTCACGCCGAAAAAAATTGATTAGCTTTTTTAAACACAGGTACAAGAGAAGTGGATGGCAAGAATGAGGTAGAATTAATCTCTTTGGGGTTTCATAAAGCATTGGATACCATCTCTCCTTAAAGCTAAACTCACAAAGCCAAGACATACAGTGTGGATAGGCCACAGTGGTGCAGACTAAAAACTGACGAGAGGGGACTCAAGTCATGACAACCTTTCCACAGACAAACATGCCCTCCAGACCACAAGGTTCAGTCTGGTCATTCCCTCTGGGAGGGGTAGCTCCATCACCTACAGCCTATGACACACAGGTGAATTCTGATTCCAGTCAGTAGAGGACAGTGGTGTATATACACATTAACTAACTGTGTTACCTCTCTGATTTTTATGCTGCTTTTATACATTAAATATCTGTACTTTTATTATGAAAAACCCATTGTTCATCTGACATTAGCTCCACTTATCCAAGAAATAGAGACGTGAAACGTAACAAAACAAGAAAGACAAGACGAATACAGGGAAAGTATTTTAAGACTGGTTTCAGCGTAGCAGCCATGTTAGTCTGTATCCGCAAAAAGAACAGGAATACTTGTGGCACCTTAGAGACTAACAAATTTATTTGAGCACAAACTTTCGTGGGCTACAGCCCACTTCATCGGATGCATAGAATGGAACACACAGTAAGAAGATATTTATACATACAGAGAACATGAAAAGGTGGGAGTAGCCAGACCAACTGTAAGAGGCAGATGAGCTATCATCAGCAGGAGAGAGAAAAAGGTTCTCTCTCCTGCTGATGACAGCTCATCTCAATTGATTGGCCTCTTACAGTTGGTCTGGCTACTTCCACCTTTTCATGTTCTCTGTATGTATAAATACCTTCTTTCTTTGTGTTCCATTCTATGCATCCGATGAAGTGGGCTGTAGCCCACGAAAGCTTATGCTCAAATAAATGTGTTAGTCTCTAAGGTGCCACAAGTCCTCCTGTTTATTTTAAGACTGCGGCAGCTCCAAAAGAGCGAGATGAAATGAGTTCCAGGGGGCAGCAGAGGATCAGAAATCAGAAAAGGAGCTGCTATGCTCTAAACTGGGCAGAAGGTGGCAGCAGGTGGATATGAATGAATCCTGCATGCTGATAGACATTCCATTGACCTGTCTGGAAAATATATTTCTTATTTCAGATCTTACAACAAGCGTATTTCTATAGCACTTCTATCCTGCAGGACTGCAAAGCAATGTATACACTATACATAAGATTTACTTCCCCCACCCCTGCAAAGCAGCTCCCTCTTGGGTAGAGCACAGCAGCTGCTTAACAGCTACACAGCAACACAACACAAATGTTTAGATGGGAAGTAAAGAATGCCTGTGGCATTCGAAACTTCAGGGGGAATTTAGGCAGGTAAATTATAGTCACCCCAACTGCATTCACAGCCCAGGGGAAATGGCACTGGAGTGGGAATCAGGAGACCTAAGTGTCACTCCCAGCTTTGACCCTGAGCAAGTCACTTCCCCCACTCTGTGTCTCAGTTTTCCCATCCATAAAATGGGTGTAATGATCTTGACCAGACTTCATAAAGCATGTTGTGATCCACAGCTAAACAGCAGCAACAGAAGTGCTAAGTTACATATTATTGCATGGTGCTTTCTAGGGCGTTAGCGCAGAAGTCTCTGTTTTCCCCTTGTGCCTGTGTTGAGACAGGGACGCTCAATGAAAGTAAAAGATGGCAAATTCAAAGCCCATAAAAGGAACTAGTTTTTCAATTAATGCATAATTAGACTGTGGAACTCACTCCCACAGGCTGTCATTGAGGCCAAGAAGCGAGTAAGAGTCGAAGAGGGATGGGAGACATTTATATGGAGAACAAGGATATTCAGAGTTATAACAATTAATGCAAACAGAGTTTTGGAAGGGATAAAAACCTCATTCTTCAGGGCTTAAACCAATCTCGGACTATTAGGGGTGAAAATGACGCCTTCCTTGATAGCAGGTTATCCCACACCTGCCTAGAGAAGGGTTCTTTCCTCTTCCAGAGGCATCTGGTGCTGGCCACTATCGCAGACGTGATACTGGACCAGATGGGCCTGGGTCTGATCCAGTCTGGCAATCCCCATGTTCCTAGGGACGGTTTTCTATCTGATCTGGGTGGGAAGGCTGTCAGTGATATCCGTTCCTTCTGCCAAAGCAGGGTGGCGCTCCATGAGACTCACTCTCTGCGAAAGCTTTCAGCCTTTGCCACCATTAAGCTGGGCGAGCTGTAACAATACTGCCCTGACCTTGCCTACAAAGGGGGAAAACAAAGGGATTCCCTCGGGACTCACAGCGTTTCTTCTGGGGCGGGCGTCCTCCACTTCCTCGTAGATGGTGAGGGGCGGGTCACCGTCTTTGGAGGAGCCTTTGAAGAGACAGAACAAAGCGACTTGTGTAAGAGACCCCATCGCATCCCAGTCTCACAGGGTGAAAGTTACTCCAGACAAAGCCCTCTGCTCAGGGTTGCACAGGGTGTGGGCACCTTACCACTAACATATCACCCACAGCCCTGATGTTTCCCAGAGCCACCCACCCTGGTCCCAGTGATCTTAGTCTAAGTCTCTTGGCCTCCTACCCCAGGGTCAGGTTCCAAGCTGCAGTGCAGTAAATCAGGACGAGCATTTAAAAATCAACAGACAAGAGGCAGTTTCAGGGGGTTTCTATGGGTTTACAGGGCCAATTTCTCATGTCTTAGTCATAGATTTTCAGTCCAGAAGGGAGTCAGAGGACCAGTGTGACCATCTAGCCTGACCTCCAGTGTAACAGGTGTCAGCAGGGAGGACTGACAGTGTATAGACAGCTCTCCGCCATCCGTATGTGGCCCTCATGTTAACCTGCTTTCATGACCTGAAGGTGACGTTCCTCTACCGGATGAGCTTCCTTTTAACCACTTACGTCGCTTCTTCCGATGCTTGCAGAGGAAGATGAGGGTGAGCACCATGAGCAGAAGCAGAAGCAGCAGCCCCAGCCCCACAGCAACAATTGCCCAGAGTGGGACTTTCTGAAAAAAGTCTGGAAGAGAGAAAGGTGAAAAGCCGAGCTCTCGTTACACGGCAGAATGCCAGAGCCTTTCCTGACCCTTATTCTCCACCCTACTTTATAGCATGTTTATGATGGGTTAGTTAATGGGCAGTAGATGCTCTGGTAAATGATAGATCAATTGTCACAGAGCCCAACAGACTGATGAGAAATATTGCCAACCGCTGGTATTCAATAAAATCATGAGCGTTTTTTTTCTTTTATTTGCCCTCTGGTTTCCAATCCTCTAGAGTTCACTTGGGTCATATTTTCAGGTTTGTCTCCCATTGATGGCTAGAAACTTACTTTAAAAAAAATAATGAAAGCTGAGGGTCTCACCTTGTTGCCTGAGTCCAGAAGTTGGAGCTTTAATGAAAATGCTTAAGGTCGTAAGACTTGCAACAAAATCACAAGAGGTTGCAACACTAGCCTATGGCATATAACCATCTGTAACACCTTCTACAGATGTGCTCATAACACATATCACTCAGATCCTTAGCATGCTACTGGCCAAGTGCAGCAGCAAGGCTGTCCAATCTAATCACTGGGACCCAATTCAGAGACTTTTAGCAAAAAATAAAAAAAAAAGAAACAAAAAAACCACCAAAATGTTTAAGTAAATAAAAAAAACCCCAACAAAATAGACTTTTTGACATCAGTCTGTTTACTCACCCCAAATACTCCCTACTATGTCTTACACGGGCCAGGTTCCTCCAGGTAACATGACCTTTCCTCATCAGCCTACCCGAGTCCGTTGCAGAGAAAGGAAGTCCCTCCCCTGTTTCTCTGGATGATTGCCAGTTTGGCTGGCCAATCTGCTCACTTTCCCTCACTTCTAGTTCTATAGGGACATCACCCACAATGCTTGCGACTAGAGTGGGTCACAAATGTTTCATTGAAAAGATTTCACCAAAAATGGCATTTTTTGAAGAAAAAAGAACTCATAGATTTCAGTGAAATTTTATCAAAATGCTTCATTTTTCCTCCGATGTCAAAACATGCCACTTTCAGAATGAAATGTTTTGCTTTTCATTATGAAACAAATTTCTGCTATTTTTAATTCTTTTTTTAAAGTTGAAAAGGTTAAATAGGAGCACAATGTTCTCAGCTGATTGAAATAAAATGTTTTGATCAACCTAAAATGCAACTTCTTTAATTTTAATTTCATTTGGGAGGGAAATTTCCATTTTGTTTTGTTCCACTGGGGCTTTGTAGGTGCTACCACAATCATAATTATAGCAAAGAGACACTTCCTGAAGAGCTCATAATCAAGAGGAATAACAGCAGCTCTGTTTCCTTGAACAGCACCACTGGTTTTCCTGAGGTCTCCCATCCTCCTACTGAACCAGCTCAACCCTCCTTAGCAGGGACTGGGAGCACTGACATCTGAAATTGCAGGTGTATCCCTATCTAGCCTTTTACTGGGACAAGCTACTTGAATCCTAGAATCCCAGCAATGTCAGGCAGGAAGGGACCTCCAGAGATAAATTAAATTAATGGAGATATCCTATCTCCTAGAACTGGAAGGGACCTTGAAAGGTCATAAAGTCCAGCCCCCTGCGCTGAGGCAGGACCAAATAAACCCATACCAGCCCTGACAGGGTTTTGTCCAGCCTGTTCTTAAAAACCTCCAGTGATGGGGATTTCACAACCTCCCTGGAAGCCTGTTCCAGAGCTTAACTACCCTTAGAGCTAGAAAGTTTCTCCTAATATCTAACCTAAACCTCCCTTGCTGCAGATTAAGCCCATTGCTTCTTGTCCTACCTTCAATGGGCATGGAGAACAATTGATCACAGTCCTCTTTATAACAGCCCTTCACATATTTAAAGACTGCTGTCAAGTCCCCCCATCTTTTCTCAAGACTAAACAAGTCCAGTGTTTTTTAATCTTTCCTCACAGATCAGGTTTTTTAAACCTGTTGTCGTTTTTGTTGCTCTCCTCTGAACTCTCTGCAGTTTGTCCCCATCTTTCTTAAAATGTGGGGAAAAAGCGGGACAATGACCTCTCGTGTCTTACCTATGATGCTCCTGTTAATACACCCCAGAATTATATTAGCCCTTTTGGTAACTGCATCACATTGTTGACTCATATTCAATTTGTGATCCACTGTAACCCCCAGACCTTTTCAGCAGTACTACTCCCTAGCCATTGGTTTTACTTGCAAACATGTGTAGACCACGTGCCCCCTGCACTGGGAGCAGAAGGTAGCGTGAGTTTTGTGGTGGTTCTTAAATCCTGCAGGAGGAACTTCCATGATCTTGGACCAGGCCCCAAAACCTGTTGCCTTCGCAGATGAGCTTTACCTTGTTCTAAACTGTTTCGCTCGCAGGGCCCTCCGTGCTGGGGTTTGGGAGCTGGATTAACACAGGCTCCTTTGAAAATCCCAATCCTGGCTAAAAGGCTGGTCAAAAATTTTCCTTCACATGTGTTTTGACCGAAATTTGCTTTTTTTGGTTAAATAAAATGTTTTCATGAAGAGCATCTGCTTCTGGTGGAAAATTTTGAGTTTTATGTGGGAAAAAACACAAAAATAAAAGAAACATGGGCGTTGGCCAAAAATGTTTGGGTTTTGGCTGGTTGATGGAAAGTCTAAATGTTGTGTGGAAAATTTAGATTGAAACAATTTTGTTGTTATTTTGTGTAAAGTTTCTCCGTGTTCGGGGAGGGGGGAGAAATGTTTCCCAGAGAGTTCTACCTATCCCATAATCCCTGCCTCACTTCCCAGCTGCCTCTGCCCCGTGTGACATTGGGCAAGTCACATCACTGTTCTATGCCTCAGTTTCCCCATTTGTCAGATGAGGGGGATGATACTGCCCTCTTTTGTGAAGTGCTTGGAGATTTCCAGCTGACACGTGCTATATTCGAGTTATTAGTCAAAGAGAGCAAGATCCGCACTAGTGGAAACACACCTGTGTCACTGAAACCTATGCGACTAGCCACCAGAGCTCTGGCTGCTCCCAGACCCAGAGCCCCATGCATTGCAGAAGACAATAAATCCTCACATTTCTTCGGCTGAGGAATATTTACCTGTGGCTGGGAAGTCGCACAATGATTTGCCATCTACAGTGGCTGCGGCCCAGCTGGCTCGGTTACTGGCGTTACATTGGTAGAAGACGTCACTGCTGTCTGCGTTAATCACTATGTGCAGCAGGGATTGATTCTCAGGGAGCTGATGGTCCCTGTCAGACAGGATCTGGGACGTGCCTTGGGACCAGCTGTAGGTGACTCTGTCAGCGCCAGGCACTGAGCAGGACAGGGTAACGTTGCACTGGCCGAGCTCCTGGTGGGCAGAGAGCACCGTGAGGTTTGGCTGCCGGACTCGCTCTGAAAGGAGAGATCCTGGTGAGAGATGCTGAGGAAGGCGGCTGCCGTCAGTGACACACACTAGGGGAAAATGTAATCTTTGCTACTCACCAAACACAGAGACACGGAACTTCGTGATGTCTTCACGGCCTCCTCCAGTGTCAATTCTCAAGGTATAGAGGCCACTGTCTGACTTCTTAAAGGGATCAATCTGCAGTGAGAGATTCTCAGGGTGGAAAGTGACTCTGTTGATAAAATATGGGGATGACCCAAGGTCAGGGGGTTCCCCTTCATTAAATGTTACAATCCCATATGTCTCTGCTGAGTCTAGTGTAACCTCCCAGGTCATTTCTGTCCAAGGCTCCGGCAATTTCACTGGCTGTAACTGAACCGATTCCTCTGCAATTCTGGCCACTTCCATTTCTTTGCAACCTGGGGGTCCAAAAGTACAAAGAGCAGGTGAGTGAAGGGTTAACTGGGTCCCCAGCTTGTCAGGGAAACCTGGGATAAAACAGGATCATTTCCTGGCCTGGCTTAGGGGTGGGTGGAATTTAGTGCTGGTGAAAGGTACTGAACTGATCAGCCTGGAGTCCTCTATTAAACCACAGAGCAGCTGCACCCCAGGCTGTGTGCATCAGCACTGATCTGCACCAGGTTGGAGTCAGCCCCCATGGCCAGTTCGATCCTTGCTCCACCCCACTTTTCACTGTCCCAGGCAAAGGGGCTTCCACCTTGTCCCTAGGGAGGCTGATCCTCAGCCCCACCCATTCCACTGTCTCACACTTCTTGGAGTGGTGGAATGGGCTTGTGGCTAAGGCACTGAGCCAGGCCTGGGGACACCTGGGTTCAGTGTTGCCAGCTCTGCCACAGACTCCAGGGCTGACCATGGGCAAGTCGCTTCACCTATCTGTGCTTCAATTTCCCTCCTGAAAGTGGGGCTACTCATACGATGCCCTTTCCTTTCAATCTCTGTCTTGTTATTTAAAGTGTAAGGTCTATGGGGCAGGGACTGCGTACATGCAGCATCCCACATGTTAATAACCCCTGGCTCTTATCAGTATATCTCAACGTGCTTTCCAAAGGAGGTCCATTTCATTAGCCCCATTTTACAACTGGGGAAACTGAGGCACAGAGAAGGGAAGTGGCTTGCCCAAGGTCACTCAGCAGGAGAGCTAGAAATAAACACTCCGGTCTGCTGAATACCATCCCAGTGCTCTAACCACTCAGCCACACATGATGGCCCCTAGGGACTACCAGAATATCATCGCTGATACTCCCGGCTAGATATTCAGTCTCCCTGGCTCATCCGGGCCCCAGATTCCTTCTTCAGTCTGTCAGCTAAGTTGGGAAATGAGCTTTCATTCATTAGCATTTAGATGACAGTGCCAAGTGGGATGGTCTTACGGACTGTACCTTGGACCCCTTTCCCCAGAAGCTGCACGGAGCCCCACGCTCTCTTTTCACACCAGCCCCGGAGCAGCCCCTGGGCGCTAACAGCTCCTGCAAAGCGTTGAGCTGAAAAGCTCTTGAAAAATAACCCCCAAGAGCGTGAGCATTTTCTGCTCATCTGCCTTTTCCTGTGTGTGGTTAAGTAGGTGCCATTGTCTCCGAGCCAGCAGCGCAGATAAGCTGCTCTGGGGACCCTCAGAGGAGGGACAGGTGTGTGCAAATAGCACTAATAGCTTCCCTCTTTCCCATCACAGCTGCTGGGGGGCAGGGGGAGACACAGAGGAAGCCGCTGGGGTGAGCAGGATTGCTGGGACCGGAGCTTCCACACTCAATCAGATCATTGGTCCATCTAGCCCAGCCTCCCACTTCCAGCAGCACCCACCAAGGTGCAGGGCAGAAGCTGCTGTTACAGACGCTTTCCTCCCACACCCACTCCCTGGGGCGCAGGCAGCCACAGCAGGACACAGAGGGCCTGAGTCTCATTCACACCGAGGCCCCTTTACGCGGCCTGAGAGCATAAATAAGATCTTCAGGGCTCAGTCCTCAGTTGTGCTCAGTTTCTATTTGGCTCAGCTTTGGGGCAGGTGGGTACATGGGACCTTTCCACTCTGCTTAGCTTGGGCATCCCAGAGACTGGAATGGTCCCTGGTGTAACTTAGACCAGCTTCAGGGCTGCTCTAAATTACCCTGTGCCACCAAGCATCTGTCGGAGCTTTGCGGGCTCTGCCCCACCCTCTCCTGAACCTGGCATGCCCCCTCCCCGGTCCTCCCTGACACACTGCCTACACTGGCTTTACCCATCCAAGACTTCCCCTGAAACAGGGAGAACCCTCAGCTGCCCATTTCCAGCAGCCTCGTGGTGGCTCAGTCGCGTAGAGGCCTGAGCCTCTCGGTGAAACTGACTCCCGGACAGCAGCCTAGCACGGGGCCTACGCGGAAGTGAGGTCTCACTTCAGCCCACAGGACCCAGGGCTGGCCACTGTACAGTGAATCACACACTTAGCCACTGCCTCGCTGGGCTTAGAATAACACTGTGGTCTGTGCGAACACCTTTGTGCATCTTCCGCTCAGCAGACAGTCTGAGCTGCATTTAACTCACAGGTCAGCCTCTCCCCGAGACGCATTCTCCAAAGCAGAGCAGAGTCCGTGTTAGCTTTACACTAGGGTTGCCATTGGGGCTGGAGGTATTCCTGGGGTTGGACATTTTTCTGAAGGTTTCACCACATGACAATCTTTAATTAAAGATTAAGCTTGAATTCCTGGAGACTCCAGGACAATCCTATTGGCAGCCCTAGTTAACACACACACCCTGCCCTCTCTTCCCCACACACTTTTACATAAATAGCCACAAGGACAAGGTTGAATTACATGAACACAATCAAAAGCAAGAAGCTAGAATAAGTATTGTCCCATGCTCAGTATGACACCAAAACTTAGGTTTACTCGTTAAGAAACTGAATATTGTAATAAATAAGAACCCGTTTTTCGTAGAGGGCTTTTCATCCATTGATCATCATTATCCTCATTGTACAGGGTGGGAAACTGAGGCACGGAGCAGGGAAGTGACTGACACCATGCATCGTTGTGGAGCTGGGAACGGAACCTGGAAGGGGGAGGGGAGGCAGATAACCAGCTGGTGTCAATCAGAAAACGCATCTCCATGGCAGGCAATGGAGCTATGTCAGTTTACACCAGATGAAGATCTGCTCTCGCTCGCTCCCACTCCAGAGCCCTATCCATGGATAGCACACAGCTATGGGCCGGATTCTCATTTACCCTAAGGCCCCTTTACACCCCTCTGCCAGCGTAAAGCAGCCTTCAAGTGGGAGCATCTGTAATTTACATCTACTTACAGCCCCTTTAACACGGCCAGCGTGATATAAAGGGATCTTCGTGAAAATGAAACTCAGGCCCGAAATGTTTAGCGCTTTTAACCTCTCCTGACAAATGAGTTTTTCTGGCCCCGGGATAATTTGTGCTGCTTGTCCATGAATTCCCTTCAGTTTGTAAACTCTCCTGTACTGAATTTTCCAACACTGAACCGAGAAACACACAATCACCTCTCTGTTCCATGACCTGATACTTCTGCATATGCTTCCCCAAAGCACATCAGCTTGCCCCTTGCTGCGCCTATCTCTTTCACAGCTCATGCCCAGGCCCCTAGGCCTCCCTGAACGCTGACAAATGCATAGCGGGAAACTCGCCTGGCTCACCTGTGTGTTAGTGTTATTACCATCGATAGCAGAGTCATAAAAATGTGTCCAGACTTTATGGACTGCCTGTAGGATGCTGCATGTTTTAATCCTACTCGTCTCCCATGCCAGAAGGTGAAGTTCTAATGTTTGCTCTGTAACTAAACACATTTGCTGAGACTGTAGATCCCCCCCAGTCAGGGGAGAAGCCATATTAAGTGTGAAATGCTAGTTTACCACAAGCAGGGTTCTCTCCTCCCCACCACCACAAGGTGTACAGACACCAGACAAACCGCTGTGGATACAAGCCTTTGTTGATTTTGCTTCCCCCACACCTCTGAAGAGGGGACATGTGCAAGCCCACGTCCCGTCACAGTTTGAATGTGGGGGGAAGGGAGTACAAATGCCTGTTTAGGAGAAATTGGTCTCTTTATGCTGTCTGGAGTCTGAGGGGCAAAGATTCCTAAACATAAGTGAGAGATCCGCCAAGCTGCTTGGCTTGGGTTAGCCCTAAAGGACGTACAAGCTTGCTTATTACAGACACTTCTATTACCTTTTGTGTATGTTCACCTGCTTTAATCTTGTCAATAACGCTCATTTCTTTTTCCTAGTTAGCAAACCTTTAGTTAGGTTGTTACAGGATTGGTTACAAGAGTTGTCTTTGGGTTAAGATACCAGTGCAACTGACCTAGGGTAAAAACAACGGCACCTTAGAGACTAACAAATTTATTTGGGAATAAGCTTTCGAGGGCTAAAACCCACTTCATCAGCTGCATGGAGTGAAAAATACAGAAAGCAGTATAAATATTACAGCACATGAAAAGATGGGAGTTGCCTTACCGAGTGGGGGATCAGTGCTAACGAGGCTAATTCAATTAAGGTGGAAGTGGCCTATTCTCAACAGCTGACAAGAAGGGGTGAATATCAAAGGAGGAAAATTACTTTTGTAGTGCTAGTCACCCCTTCTTGTCAGCTGTTGAGAATAGGCCACTTCCATCTTAATTGAATTAGCCTCGTTAGCACTGATCCCCCATTCGGTAAGGCAACTTCCATCTTTTCATGTGCTGTAATATTTATACTGCTTTCTGTATTTTTCACTCCATGCAGCTGATGAAGTGGGTTTTAGCCCATGAAAGCTTATGCCCAAATACATTTGTTAGTCTCTAAGGTGCCACAAGGACTCCTCGTTTTTGCTGATACAGATTAACACGGCAACCACTCTGAAACCTGACCTAGGGTAAATGACTGGTCGTTACCTGAATACTGCTGTGATTTTTAGTGTAAGAGACCAGACCACCCATCACAGAGGTAGGCGGGCCAGTGTGGCGAGGTAGATCAGAGTGCCCAAGGGGACTGTCTGTGGCTCCCTATTAAGGTTGATATAGGGCCTGAGGAGTTGCCACATGTTACTTGGTTGGTGAAATCTAAGTATAGAACCCACAACCAGTTGGGGTTTGTGCGCTGGTTCTTTACAGTCTGCCCTGAGGTTACCATTGACGGTCGTGAGCCACTCCAGACAGCGTGACAAGTATCACCTGTGGGTTTCTTTCAGCCAATCCAGCTTTCCAGAGGCCTCTTTCCACTGCAGCAGAGAGATGTATTTCAGTCCTACGGGTCCTATCCCATGTCGGGTTCAGCTCAAACCCCGTACTCAGGTGGTATTTTCCTGACTGCAGGGAGTCACTCCGGAGGTGCAGAGGTCAACACTAATGGAGCTCAATGCAGGATTTGTGCCATTTACAAAGAAAAAAATACCCAAATACCCACTGGAGAAAGGGGATAGTCAAGACTGGGAGCTTTCAGGGGCAGGGGCTGTCTTTTTTTCAAATTTTTTCATACAGCACAATGGGGCCCCAGTCCCCTAAATAGCTCACTGCCTGGAGTCGGACTAGAATACTTTGACAAACGTGCTAATGAGTGAAAGACAGGCTAACTCGCAGCATTGCCAGCTCTTGGAATTTTTCATGAAACTCATGATAGTTCGTGTTTTCCTTCAAGCCCCAGCTCCTGGAATCATGTGATTAGGTGAGAATCCCCCCTTCCGGTTTGCAAAAAATAGAAGTTTCTAGCAGAGTTGGTTGGGAATTTTGCGACAAGACAGTAAGACATTAAAAAAAATGTCACTTTGTCAAATCTGTTCTGCTTATGGGAAAGGGGTGGTTTTGGCAAATTTCTCAATTTGAAAAAGTAAGTTTTTTACATTGTTGCGTCCTGTTTTGACAAAATGAAACATTTCAGTTCCCTGGTTCAAAACAACTTTTTGTTTCAAAACTTAAGGACGCTGCAGGTAAACAAACCATCTCGGCCCGCCAGCGGGCTGCATACCACATCCCTGATATGAAGGCAACATGATATTCTCTGTCCTATTATCTATCCCTTTCTTAATTATTCCCAGCATTCTGTTTGCTTTTTTGACTGCCGCTGCACATTGAGTGGATGTTTTCAGAGAACTATCCACAATGACTCCAAGATCTCTTTCTTGAGTGGTAAGAGCTAATTTAGACCCCATCATTTTATATATATAGTTGGGATGATGCTTTCCAATGTGCATTACTTTGCATTTATCAACATTAAATTTCATCTGCCATTTTGTTGCCCAGTCAGCCAGTTTTGAGAGATCCTTTTGTAGCTCTTCGCAGTCTGCCTGGGTCTTAACTATCTTTAGTAATTTTGTATCATCTGCAAATTTTGCCACCTCACTGTTTACCCCTTTTTCCAGATCATTTATGAATATGTGGAATGGGACTGGTCCCAGAACAGACCCCTGGGGGACACCACTATTTACCCCTCTCCATTCTGAAAACTGACCATTTATTCCTACCCTTTGTTTCCTATCTTTTAACCAGTTACCGACCCATGAGAGCAGCAGCTTACTTTGCGTAAGAGCCTTTGGTGAGGGACCTTGTCAAAGGCTTTCTGAAAATCGAAGTACACTATATCCACTAAAAAGAACAGGAGGACTTGTGGCACCTTAAAGACTAACAAATTTATTTGAGCATAAGCTTTCATGGGCTACAACCCACTTCACTGGATGCATAGAATGGAACATATAATAAGGAGATATATACAGGGCCGGCTCTACCACTTTTGCCACCCCAAGCAAAAAAAAAAAAAAAAGCCGCTCAGACTGCCGCCCGAACTGCCGAAGCAAAAAAACTGAACTTGAATTAATATGCAAACTAGATACCATCAATTTAGGCTTGAATAGAGACTGGGAATGGCTGAGCCATTACACACATTGAATCTATTTCCCCATGTTAAGTATCCTCACACCTTCTTGTCATTGTCACTACACATTTTTTTTTTCTCCTGCTGATAATAGCTCATCTTAATTAATTAGCCTCTTAGAGTTGGTAGGGCAACTCCCACCTTTTCATGTTCTCTGTACGTGTATATATATCTCCTTACTCTATGTTCCATTCTATGCATCCGATGAAGTGGGCTGTAGCCCACGAAAGCTTATGCTCAAATAAATTTGTTAGTCTCTAAGGTGCCACAAGTACTACTGTTCTTTTTGCAGATACAGACTAACACGGCTGCTACTCTAAAACCGATATCCACTGGATCCCCTTGGTCCACATGCTTGTTGACCCCCTCAAAAAATTCTAGTAGATTGGTGAGGCATGATTTCCCTTTACTAAAACCATGTTGATTCTTCCTCAACAAATTATGTTCATCTATATGTCTGACAATATTGTTCTTTATTATAGTTTCAACCAGTTTGCCCGGTACTGAAGTCAGGCTTACAGGCCTGTAATTGCCGGGATCACCTCTGGAGCCCTTTTTAAAAATTGGCATCACATTAGCTATCCTCCAGTCATCTGGTACAGAAGCTGATTTAAATGATAGGTTACAGACTACAGTTAGTAGTTCTGCAATTTCACATTTGAGTTCCTTCAGAACTTCTGGGTGAATACCATCAGGTCCTGTATCAGAGGGGTAGCCGTGTTAGTCTGTATCCACAAAAACAACGAGGAATCTGATGGCACCTTAAAGACTAACAGATTTATTTGGGCATAAGCTTTCATGGATAAAAAACCACTTCTGAAAAAAGTAAGACTTTTACCCACGAAAGCTTATGCCCAAATAAATCTGTTAGTCTTTAAGGTGCCACCAGACTCCTCGTTGTTCATCTGGTCCTGGTGACTTATTGCTGTTTAATTTATCAATTTGTTCCAAAACCTCCTCTAATGATACCTCAATCTGGGACAGTTCCTCAGATCTGTCACCTAAAAAGAATGGCTCAGGTTTGGAAATCTCCCTCACATCCTCAGCCGTGAAGACCAATGCAAAGAATTCATTTAGTTTCTCCGCAATGGTCTTATTCTCCTTGAGTGCTCCTTTAGCACCTCGATCATCCAGTGGCCCCACCGGTTGTTTAGCAGCTTCCTGCTTCTGATGTAATTAAAAAAAAATTGCTATTACTTTTTGTGTCTTTGGCTAACTGTTCCTCAAATTCCTTTTTGGCCTTCCCAATTGCATTTTAACACTTCATTTGCCAGTGTTTATGCTCCTTTCTATTTTCCTCACTAGGATTTGATTTCCACTTTTTAAAGGACGCCTTTTTTCCTCTCACTGCTTCTCTTACTTTGTTGTTTAGCCACGGTGGCTCTTTTTTGGTTCTCTTACTATGTTTTTTAATGTGGGGTATACACTTAAGTTGAGCCTCGATTATGGTGTCTTTAAAAAGTTTCCATGCAGCTTGCAGAGATTTCACTTTTGGCGCGGTACCCTTTATTTTCTGTTTAACTAAGCTCCTCATTTTTTCAGATCAGCCACTGAACCAAAAAATCAATTATTTGCTCAGCATGAGTGAGGAGAGCCTGGCAGAGAGTTGTAGCTGTACTGGTGGGGAGGAAAGGCTGGGTGTTATTCTATAGGTGGGCCCTACCAAATTCACGACAGCTGCCGCTCTGCAGCCGCTAAGCTCAGAAGGCATCACCACCACCAGCAGCAGTGCAGAAGTAAGGGTGGCAGTACTGCGACCTCCCTACAATAACCTGTCAACCCTCCCACAACCCCATTTTGGGTCAGGAGCCCTACAGTTACAACACCGTGAAATTGACCAAAATGGACCATGAATTTGGTAGGGCCCAGGCTGGATGTGATGCTCTGCAGAGTTGAAGATGATGCTTAAGCAGGGATTTCCCTACACCTTCCCCTGAATTTCCACAACGCCCCCCCCCCCCCAGTTACATGCAGTGTTGCCAATTTAGTGATTGTTTGGAAATTTGAATTGAAATTGAAACATTAATACACACTTTAAAAGCATATAAAGTGTATGATAAAATACGTGTATCTGAAAAAGTATAATAGATTTGAAAAGTATGAACATAGACTAGCTTCTTTATACAGCTGTTGTTTTTTATGACATTCATTTCGGTGATGTTGGCCAGCCCAATCATTTCAAATGATGATTTGTAAGCAAAGTCTAAATGAGCTCTCCCTGACAGCTAGTGATGAGCTGGGGCTGGGGGGAAAGGCTTCAGGGCCAGATTGTATTTACAGTCACACCTAATCTACCTAGGTGTCCAGCAAACAGAGCTGTGCTGCCCAAGTGATAGATTTTGGCCTGGGTTGGGTTACAAATCACTTGAATGCGGGTGTTAATGAAATGTTGTTCTTATTGTATGAGTAAAGGGCAGTAGAACTGTACTTAGCCTGTGCTGATTGAGGGCATCAGGAGAGAGGGTGGGGACAGGTGTTTTGCTTGACGGTCTGCCTGAGTCACAAGTACTATTTGACCTGCCCCCTCCACTGTTTAAAGACAGAGCTGATTAGGCTCCATAGATAGTCTTTTGTTTTGTTAAGTGACCACTACAGCTGAAATCACTGATAATCAGGTCTAAGTGCTTAGTCCTGCTGTGGGACAGTGTTTCTGTGGAAGAGAGGGCCCAGACTGCACTAGCAGTGAGATTCCCCCACTGAGAGCTCAGCTGAAATCACAGAGCTGGGTGGAACCTCAAGAGACCAACTCACAGAGGTCACAGTGGCAGGTGGCAGCAGAAGGTGACGGCGCAGGGCCATTGGCAACAGAGCGATGGAGTGAACGGTGGCACAATGAACAACAGTGGCCAGAGCGAACAGTGAGCTGCTGGAGGAACGAGCAAGGTGCCTTCTTGCCCCCAACCTGGGAGGTGAACTCATGTGAAAGCACCTCTGAATCCTGATCTCCACTGACCAAGGACAACACCGGTGAGCATTAATGAGCCTGTGGCATCATGTTTTCTATTTAAGCAAGAGATAACATTGGCCTACACTTTGTCGTGTGTGGTAAGTGCATTGTCATTTGTTCATCCTGAAGTTGAACACTGGTTCCGAACAAGACCAGCAAATGCTCACTATCTTTCTGCAAGAAACTCAACTGACTGGCTAGAAGCATGTGGTGCAACAGTGAAAGACTCAACAGTTGAAAAAGTGAAGAACTCTCTTACCACACTCAGAAAATTTGCAATCAGAGAGCTATCCATTGAAAAAGTACTGGAAGAAGCAAAGACTTCAGTCCAGAAGTTGACTAATGAAGGCATTTATATTGAATCCTTAAGTGAAGAGGACAAGAAGTGTTTGTTAAGGCAACTGAAAAAGTACACAGACTTGATTCTTAAAAATCTACAACAGCGACTTCTAGATTCTACTCAACTTCTACATAGCTTTTACAGATCCCTGTCTTATAAAACACCGACAGTTGAGTGGAGTGAGGCACTACCAGCAACGGGGCTGCCGTGTGCTCAGGACAGAATAGAGAATTTGAACACAGAGTGGAATATCTTACGACGAAGGAATGAAGATTTGACTACAACTTCTTTTTTATCATCACTAGTGGCTCGACCCGATCTTTGTGCTATGTTTCCTGGGATGAAAGAAGTAGAAATTCATCTCTTGCTACTCCCAGTCACAACAGCTACAGTGGAGCGTTCTTTTTCATCATGGAAAAGAATTTTGTGTTCTGAAAGAAGTCGCCTTCTGCCTGATCATGTGAATGAACTAATGACCATATCAATTGAAGGAATGGAAGTACCGGACACACAAGAAGCCACCAAAGATGAACACACTGCATTCAAGAAGTTCATTAACAGAGTTGTGCAAATTATAACAAGAAACCAAGAAGGATGTAGATGTCGTGCTTCATAGAAGGCTTGAGTAGCCAACTTTAGTTTGTGTGATGATTTTAAAACATGAGTTAAATCTAATAAAATGGTCATAAAACATTTTTCAGTTTTTACTATGGTGCCTACAGGCCCCCTTCACCCTCACAGTCTCACCCCTCATCGGCCCTGACCCCCATCCCCTGTAAATTCGAACACCCCCCGTCCCCCCCTAATTCCTGGGGAAAACACTGTCTTAGGTTACAGGCCTGATTGACGGGGGGAAATGGCTGCTATCCCCCCCCGTCAATCAGGCCTGTAACCTAATAACCCCAACTATACATACAACATGATGGGGGCTAATTTAGCTACAACGAGTCAGGAAAAAGATCTTGGCGTCATCGTGGATAGTTCTCTAAAGATGTCCACGCAGTGTGCAGAGGCGGTCAAAAAAGCAAACAGGATGTTAGGAATCATTAAAAAGGGGATAGAGAATAAGACTGAGAATATATTATTGCCCTTATATAAATCCATGGTTCGCCCACATCTCGAATACTGTGTACAGATGTGGTCTCCTCACCTCAAAAAAGATATTCTAGCACTAGAAAAGGTTCAGAAAAGAGCAACTAAAATGATTAAGGGTTTAGAGAGGGTCCCATATGAGGAAAGATTAAAGAGGCTAGGACTCTTCAGTTTGGAAAAGAGAAGACTAAGGGGGGACATGATAGAGGTATATAAAATCATGAGTGATGTTGAGAAAGTGGATAAGGAAAAGTTATTTACTTATTCCCATAATACAAGAACTAGGGGTCACCAAATGAAATTAATAGGCAGCAGGTTTAAAACAAATAAAAGGAAGTTCTTCTTCACGCAGCGCACAGTCAACTTGTGGAACTCCTTACCTGAGGAGGTTGTGAAGGCTAGGACTATAACAATGTTTAAAAGGGGACTGGATAAATTCATGGTGGCTAAGTCCATAAATGGCTATTAGCCAGGATGGGTAAGAATGGTGTCCCTAGCCTCTGTTCGTCAGAGGATGGAGATGGATGGCAGGAGAGAGATCACTTGATCATTGCCTGTTAGGTTCACTCCCTCTGGGGCACCTGGCATTGGCCACTGTCGGTAGACAGATACTGGGCTAGATGGACCTTTGGTCTGACCCAGTACGGCCTTTCTTATGTTCTTATGTTCTTATCCACAATGACTGAGAAAGGAAGGAGGGGGAAGATTAATTTCTTCAACTCCACTGTACCCCTGGATTTAAAGGGATATTCCCAATTGTTAGACATTACAATCTGAGACCCCCTTTGCTGCCGCTTTAAGAAACCTTCTTGTACGGTCCACAATTCTACTGAATTCTATTCAATACTAACTACATTTAGTTGGTTGGGATTCTTGTTTTACACCCTAGGTACATTAGCTGCATGTCTCCAAGTTGAATATTTATCTTCTGCCCAAATTTCACAGGGGAGACCAGCGTTTCTCAAATTGGGGGTTCTGTCGCAAAAGGGAGTTGCCGGGAGTTGCAAGATTATTTTAGGGGGGGGGCGCAGTATTGCCACCCTTACTTCTGCGCTGCCTTCATAGCTGGGCAGCCAGAGACTGACGGCTGCTGACCAAGGCCCCAGCACAGAAGTAAAGGTGACAATACCCTACTAGGCCATCCCTACTTCTGCGCTGCTGCTGGCGGCAGCCCTGCCTTCAGAGCTGGGCTCCTGGCCAGCAGCTGCAGCTTTCTGACCACCCATCTCTGAAGGCAGCGCCGCTGCCAGCAGCAGCACAGAAGTAAGGGTAGCAGTACCACAACCATCCCTACAATAACCTTGTGACCCCCCAAAAACTCCTTTTTGAGTCAGGACCCCTACAATTACAACACCGTGACATTTCAGATTTAAATAGCTGAAATCATGAAATTTACGATTTTTTTAAATCTTACGACCATGAAATTGACCAAAATTGACTGTGAATTTGGTAGGGCCCTACCCATGGGGCCACCCTAACCCAACCTGTTGCTGTTTAATTGCAACTTGTGTGATGGTGTGAACAGCCAGGCCAATGGGAATTCAGTTTTCAAGTAAGGTTCTGTTCTAATCTTTTACCAAATCCTGATTCCTTCCATAAGGGCTCATCACCGGAGGAAGAGCTGCTTGCCAGGCTATAGTTAACCCTTGCCAATCATGGCTTTTTAGAAACATGTCCTGTTTCTGGGACTGAACAGTTCTTTTTAAGATGTATTCCCGCCCCCCCCCCCCCCCACACACACACACCAGATTAAAGACAGCGGGTCAGATCCTCAGCTGGTGTAAATTGGCATAGCACTGCTGGCTTCAATGGATTTACAGCTGCCGAGGATCACATCCAGCCTGATTCGCTTCTCATTGACACCAGTGTGAATTGGGAGCAACCCCTGTGAAGTCAGACTAGTGCAAAAAGTGAGAGGAGAATTGAGCCCCGTGCCCTGTATATGTACAGTACGTACAGTGTGTATAGTAGGTACCGTCTGTATTGGACACAACTAACCATTCTAACCGCAAGATCTTATCTTTGCTCCCCTTCCTCTATTATCTTCTTGTTCTCCCTTGTGCCGTGTCTAATATTTTAAGGGCCAGATCCTCAGCGGGTGTCAGTCGACACAGCTCCAAGGAAATCCCTCAGGCGATTTCAGTTGTCCCCAGCTGAGGTTCTCCACTTTAGTAGCTAAACTCTTTGGCTCAGAGAACATAAGGCATTTCGGTTTGTCTGCACAGCCCCAAGCACGCACCCTGGTGCGGAACAAGGCATAGTAACAGACACACATTGCAGGGACACTGGGCTGAATTCTGCTGTAAATCCAGTGACTCCACCATTCACACCAGTGTCACTGGGAGCAGGAACTGGCTGACAGGGTGTTGTTTAAACCGCATCTGTTCACTCGAATCATTTGCCAGATCCTCTGTTAATCCAGACCCTGATCCAATGGAAGGACTATCGAACAGGCTCCCACAGGACTGATTCAGCAGAGGTAATGCAAGCTCGCCCCATGCTCCCCCACAGACCTGCCCTAAAGGGATCAGCCTGGAGGAGTGAGAGGGATGGTGGAGTTTTCAGGGTCTCTTTGGTCTCTCTACTAGGACTGGGGCACAACGCTGTGATGTGCACTCTGAGAAGTGGGCTGAGAGCATTTCCTGCGGTGCACCCCACCAAACAGCTTCCAGCTGACGATAGCTGTCCGTCATTACAGACCTGCACCGGATCTGAACCGGGGAAAGGTTCTGCGTTCCCATACCGGCCTGTACCCCACCCAGTCCTCAGAGATCAGCCCACTTTGGAGTCATGCCTGCAGCCTATCTTTTGCCAGCCCACCCACCCAAATCACCCCAGAGTATAAAGCACCAGCCACATCTTGCTATTGAAGTAAATCAGCATTGTCCCAGATGGGTAGACAGTGCCCTGGGAGCCTACAGACAGCCTCGTGTCACGGGGGAGCTAGAACACAAGGCAGCGTTTTCCCAAAATGTTGCAACACAAATAGACTCAGGGTAACATTTTCCGAAGCACTCAAGTGAGTTAGGAACCTAGGTCCCATTTTCAAAAGTGACTTAGGCACTTAGGGCCAGAGCACCAAAGTATTTAGGCACCTAAAGATACAGTAGGTACCACAGTGACTTTGAAAATCCCCCTAGGCATCTAACTCCCATAGGTGCTGAGGTGCCCTAGTGGGATTTTCAAAAGCACCTAAGTGCCTATGTGAGTTAGGTGCCAGGGTGATTTTGAAAATTGTTCTAGGCACCTAAACACCTTTGAAAATCTGGTCCTTAAGTCTTATTGAAAGCCAGTGGGATTTAGGTGCTTTTGAAAACGTTCCCCGCAGTGGCCATGACACAAAATGGTGTGCAGAGCCCCAGGCGAGCTGACAGTACGATACGAATCAGCCTGAATTTTAAGAGTGAGTGGCTATCCCTGGCCCGACTCGAGACCCCTCAAAGAGCTGGGTTTCAGAGAATGCTTGCTCAGGACAGATCCCTTGAAGGCCTCTAGAAATTGAAGCATCCCAATCACTCGTCACTTGGGAAGATTTAGGCCAGTGACTTTAGCCCCGGTGTTGTCCCCAGAGTTTAAGAAAGTTGTTGTGTCTGTGCAATTCAGGTCTGTTATTCCACTGCAGAGCTGTTTCAACGGTGTGAAAACCCAAGCACCAACTCCTCGCCAAACTCAACTCGCAGTTTCGAATGAGCCCGGGTGCACCTTCTGATTAGCTGCTGTTTGCAAACATTCAGGCAGCTTGTTTTCTATATACGTGTTTGCAAATGGTGCGTTTCAAGCCCACGGCAGAGCTTAGCTAAACCAAGAGGCCAGATTCTCCCCGCGTGTAAATCGGCATCGTTCCACTGAAGTAAATACAGGTATGCTGATTTACCCCACCTGAGGACAGGCTCCTGGAATTGTTATAGATGTATAATAGATTGTCTCTCGATCACCCTCTAGAATGGGGTTAAAGTCGACTCCCACAATTTGCCCTTTGCCCAGGTGCTGCTCTGAATTATCCCCATGGCTCATTGCAGCGCTATAAAGAAAATTAAAAGGCAAAGGGCCAGTTTTTTGCCTGCACTCCCGTTCCCTTTGCACTGCTCCACCATCAACCTAAAAGACCAGACCCTCTTCTCCCTTCCCGTCCATTTCCCCCTCTCCTGCTCTGGGGCTGAGGGAGCGGAGCCGTGCCTTTGGCCCTGGACTGTTCTGCTGAGGTGCTAACAAGGGGAGATAACCAGACCCAGCTTCAGTGGCTGTTTTGTGCCTAGGAGGCTCGTCGGTTTGGGACTGAAACCCCCCCAAGCTTATTGCATGGCCACCAAGCTGGGGTGGAGTTGAGCTGGCACCCTCAAGGTGAAGCGTTCTGCAGCCTACAACTCAGCTCTTGAGCCGTGTAGCCCCCCCTCCTGTCTGTTGCACAGACTTGGTGACATGACTGGTGAGTTAACGGGGTTCCCTCGAACCTGATGTAAAAATTAACACTGCATACCTCCACCATGTACCACAGAGAAAAGCAGCAGACACAAGGAGATCCTCATGATCTGGTTCCAGAAGAGAGAATCAGCTGCAGTGGTCGCTGTTAATAGCTGGAATATTTCATGTCACCCTCCCTGCTCTTGACACCCCGAGATGACAGCGGAGGCGAATTTCTGACAGCGAGTGACAGAAAAGAGACTTCTTCGAGATGGTCGGTCAACGACTTCCTCTGCTCCGTGTGGTTTCTCTGCAGCGAGTCCTGTCATTTCACAACAGAACATTGACCGCTCTGCTTATAAAAGCCTACGCGCCATATCCTCCCAGCTTCCTTTTAAAGCCCCCAGCACAAACGCTAGCAACCAAACCAAGCCGTGCTATTTGCAAGCACTTTGCTGCTCGCCGCTTCCAATCCAGGCAGAGTTTGCAGGAGAAGTGACTAAAAAAAGCTCCGGGAGCAGGAATGGGGAAGAACTAGTTCCAGTAGGAGGGTAGATATGACTTGAGAAGAGCTGGGAAAGAAATTGCTTCCCATTGTAACTGGGTTTTTCAGTTGCAAACCACAAAATACTTTACCAAGAAAGCTCCTTTTATTTATTTATTTCGGTTTTTACTTCCCTGTAATAGAAGATTGCAATACTCCGGGCTCCCCAACTATCTTAAAATACACATATCATTTATAAACAGACCCAAGATCAAATGAAATAACCCAGCGACAGCATCGGTATCACCTGAAATTAATTTACCTGCCCAGAATCTCCACCACTGCTAGCAATCACCCATCTGCTTATGAACAAGATGGGTCTTCCAGCGTGGTTTGAAGGCTGACAAATTCAGGCTATTATAGACCCAGTTTCCAAAGGCTCAGGGCCCGAGGTAAGTAACATTTTCCTATTTTACAGATGGGGAAACTGAGGCACAGAGAAGGGCAGTGACTTGACCAAGCACACGCAGCAGGTCCATGGCACAGCCAGGACCAGAACCCAGGGGTCCCAAGTCCTATTTGTCTGGCCCATGCTACCACCTACCAAACCCCGACCAAGTGAGAATTCATTCTGTTGCCCCTGATGAGGAATGTTTTGGAGCAAGAGTGTGTAGGGCAGAGCGGGGCCTTTCACCTCCAGCGGCACCATCATTTCAGTCCCCCCCGAGGCCCCGGATCCTGAAAAGACTTATGCACACACTTCACTTTACGCACAGCAGGGAGGATGGTTTTAGCTGGTGCAGGGTGTCATCGCTCACTGATTTCAGTCTGCACCGGCCTTTGCACCTAGCTCAGCGCCCTGCAGTGGGACTCCTCACCGTGCAGACAGTTTTTGCAGGACTGGGTCCCGGACCCCTGATGTCAACGGCAGAGTTCCCATTCACTTCAGTAGGAGCAGGCCTTTAGCGACTAATCCAGGCATCCTATTCCCTGATCAACCCCCATTGCCTGTCTTAGCCTATTCAAGTGTCCTCAACCCCTCCCCTAATTTTTATACAGCTAATCTTCTCATTTTCTAAAAAGGGAGAGATTGTTTCCCCATGCAGTTTTACACTTCTTGTGGCGATCGCACCTGCTTATCTTGGGCTGGACCACAGAGGAAAATAGACTGGAGGAAGTAAGTTATAAAGCCACGATGGGTGGGATTTTCCCCACCGCAGCATATGCCTGCTGGTCAGCGTCTCTCTGCCTCCCACAGGCCAAACCATGGAAGATGTAGGGTCCTGTGTCTGAAGGGGCTATAAATAAGACCCATTCCCCTGCTGACATTTATAACCCCATTTAGCACTTACTTAACGCCGCCTCCTGTGTCCGGGACTGTCACTTACAGGCAGGGGTGAAAGTAACTTAATGGACTTACCGGTACGCAGGTCCTTGGCAAGGGGGTGGGGGGCGGCTCTGGGCTGCCCCTTCTTCCTCCCCCCCACCCCAATAAGTGGCTCTGCGGGTACGGTTGTCTGTGCACTGGCGGCCACTTTCTTACCAGTACGCCGTACTGGCTTCCTTTCACCTCTGCTTACAGGTCAAGGCAACAGCGGACGTGCGTTAAATCAGGGATGGGGGCTATTTAAGGGCTTCATGGAAGTTACACATGCACTTACCCTCCCTTGCACTTCAGGAGATCAGGGTCAGTAGATCTGGGGGAGGCTAAGGGCTCTATCCTGTAAAGGCGATGAGCCCTCTGGCCCCAGTCCAGCAAGCCCCCTAACCAAATGCCTAACCTTACACATTGAAGTCAGCGGGTCACTCAAAGTCAGGTTTGTGGGACGTTCATACTACCTGTTCCACTGATACAGAGACCTCCTTCTCCAGGGCTACCGAACGCCTCTCCGTGGTTCTAAATTCCAGGCTATTGACGTGTTCCCATTTTATCCCACACTTCCCCGACAAGCTCTGCAATCCATTAACCCGTCACCCACCACCTGGCTCCTGGTATTTGTGGACCACCAGGCCACAAAGTAATAGAAGTGGCTGCAATGGCAGAGGGCTCAGTCCTGTTACAACTAGCTAAGATGCCAAAGACACATAATAAATTTGTTAGTCTCTAAATAAGGTGCCACAAGTACTCCTGTTATTTTTAAAGACACATGGAGAAGTCAGGGGGAAGTTCTCACTTGACTCGGCAGAGGAACTTTGGCTTTTAACCTTTGCGAGGAGGGAAGATGTGCACTTGCAAACCCTCACCTTACCAGCAGAGTCGCTTTCACCCAGAGGATCTCTCACTGCTGATTAGTCCTTTTAAGGACTCATTCAGCAGCTTCTATTTCCTCTACGTTGACAGTGGATCAGGCCATGATGACATTACAAAGTTCTGTGTTTCTGCGTTTGGTGAGCGTTGAGGATTACAGTCTTTTTTAGGATTGTCTACACATGAAAGTTCATCTGGAATAAGATAGGGTGTGAATTTAAAGCACTTTAAGTTTAATGCACTTCCTAAATGGATTAAGATAATCAGGAATAAGACACTCTTATCCTGGAATAAGAGCAGCCGTACATGGAGTTAATCAGGAACAGCTATTCCAGAATAACTCGCCATGTAGACAAGCTTCTCAGGGTGATGGATGCATTAACCTTACGAGAGCAAACGCTAGGGCGATCTTTGGCACCAGCCTACATTGGCTTTCTAGATACTGACTGGCTGTAGGGGCACTCCGGGTTGATGGTGGGGGCGGGGGACAAGGCAGAGAACAGAGCACCCTCTGCGGGGTACGACTCACCCAAGGAAGTGAATGTTGCTCCCTAGCTCTGGGTACAGCCTGTGGAGAAAGGTCTCAGGTAGCAGCTGTCACCGGGCTCGGGGGTTTACGCTGACGCTGGCACAGCTCCGTAGTTTCACTGCTGCATTTTTAGCAATTGCTAAATCTGTCACCAAGGATTTCTGTTTCGTGGGGAGAGGGCGAGGTTCTGCTATTTAGTGCTGTTGGTCCTGTCTAAGGATCCCAGGGCACTTTGCTACAGTCGAGGTCTGGGGCTAAATCCAGGTGTTGGGGAATTACATTGGTGCCCTGCATTCCCCTCCAGTTTAATTAGATTCAGTGGAGGCTTCCTCGCCCCTAAACACTGTTTACTGGTGCAGAGTGGCCGTTACACAACTGGCCCATTCCACCCCAGAGGAGGGTGCATTTCCATGGGGAGCAAAATGCCGACAAACTTAGAAAAGTATGTTGGGATCGTATGTCTGCAGTGGCCCCTCTGCACCCCAGTCATGAGAGAGGAAATCAGGCTACCAATGAAAACGCTACAGGGGGGCAGATGGGGAAAATGGAGCATCCTGCAATCCATGGAAGTGTTTTACCCCCGATGCCAGAGGGTGCGTGCATCCAGCTGGGGTGATACTAGCCAGCCCGCCTCATGGAGCAGGGACGGGCTGTGAACAGCCATTTAGAAAAGCCATTTCTACTAGCACAAACCAGAGCCCAGAGACACAAGCGAACCACTGACCCAGGGATGGGTGCAAATAGTGTGTGTGTGCACGTGTGTGTGTGGGGGGGGGGCAGAGTACAGGGCCCAAATGGGACCTGGTTCCCTTTACTTTACTTTGTTGTCCCCTTAATGCTACTCCAAACGCTCTCCCTGCTGGTGGATGTTCAGATGAGCTTAGATTTCCGGCTGACCGACCAGGCTGGGGGGAAATTGGGGAGAGACATTTTTACAATGGGGCAGGGGCTTGGGGAAACTTGACTGGAAAGGGGAGGATCTGGAGAGTGCCGGTAGGGGGAGGAGCCAGCCAGAGAGTATGGGGACACAGGAAAGAGAACAGGGATGGGAGGATGTAGGGATACTGGGGAGGGGGGGGGGGGCACCGCAGAGGGAGGAGGGGTATGGGAGGGATCTTTGGCAGTGGAGGGAGTTATGCAAAGGAGGTGATGCATAGTCAGCAAATACGCAAATCAGCACGTTACATCATTTGCATGGAGGCTCCTGGTTTCCAGCCCTAGCAGCTCTGGGGTGGACGTCGGCCTGCTGCGCCCTGCCAGCCCGGGGGCTGCTCTGAGCTGGGCTGAGTTGCTAGGTTGGCACCAGCTGCTAATGGCCCCTGCAGCTTCAGACCTGCAGCCGTTGCAGCTTGTGCCCATCGCATCAGTGGACTCGTCAGCAAGCGGGAGACCTGCAAGGGGAAGCCAGGGGCTGCCCACATGGGCCCAGGCTCGGTCAGCCTCATCCCCCCCTGCTCAGCGCCTCCTGCTGGAACCCCCCTGGATTTCCCTCCCAGCGTGAGCAGCTGCCCCTGCATCACGCCCCGCGCTGCGGCCATGCTGAGAGTCACTGGATCCCTGTGACCAGGCCTCTGGCTGGGGAACGGCCCGGCACTCAGCTCCCAGTGACTCAGGCCAGCGTCTCATGGGCACTGAGCCCCCTGGCCCCTCGCTGCCAGCGGGAAGGGGCCTTGCCGTGAATGGGAGTGCCTCGGGGTCCCGATCTCAGGCCCTTGCGCACTGGAGATAACAGGGGCCTAATGTCCTGAGACCCCGGCCCTCAACAGTTAGGGGCAAATTCCTAAAGTTTGTGTTTGTATTGTGTAGACTATTATGATTTATTGTACTTGTATGACATCCATTTTGTGACCTGTCGCAAAACGAAGACTCACCGTCGCGGCGCCTCCTGCTGGTCATCTTGGGCATTAGCTCTTTCCAACCTTCGGGGCACCCTCTGCCAGCGGGTGTCTTGCCTGCTGCTGGCCCCGTGTCCCTCCCAGACCCTGGTGCCCTTTACCTCAGGGTTCTGCCTCGCAGTACCCCCACACTCTGGGTCTCCCCTCCCAGGGGAACCCTCTAAGCCCACCTTGCCTCAGTGCAATGGCCACTCATCACTGGCAAGGGGGTTAGGACCTGCTGCCTTTGCTCTGCAGCTCCAGTACTCTGTAGGCCTTCACCAAGGCCTGCAGCCTGGGGTTTTACCAGGCTGGAGCTCCCCAGCTCCCTTGCCCTATTCCCTAGCACTGCTCCAGTTCAGGTACCCTCCTCTCAGGCAGCTAACCCTTCTCCCTCCAGGGCTAGAGCGAGACTTCTCCCCTGTGCCTGGCCCTCAGCCCTCTTATCAGGGCCAGCTGGGCCCTAATTGAGCTGGCCACAGCTGTGGGTGCTTCCCCAATCAGCCTAGCTTGGCTACTTTTAACCCCTGTTCTCCAGGAGTGGGGCAGCTGCCCCACTACATGACCCAACATGGAGGATGGGGTCATGTGACTACAAGGGCAGTTGGAGTGTTTCCCGCCCTTTTTAACGGTTAGTGGTGGCACCAGTGGTAAACAAGGACCAGTTTGGACCGGATTGACCCAGGGATGCGACGGGGCTCCCCTGAGGGGTTTGGCACCGGAGAATCTATTCTAGGCCGGCAGTTACCTCAGTTAGGGGCTACTCGTCCTGAGCTCCTGAGCTCCCCCGAGAAGGATGATATTGTCTGTTATACTCACCTTCCACTCCACGTGGGACTCGTTTGGGCCTTGGCTTCAGGCCACACATTCACTGAGTTCCTGTCCCTGTAAACCAACCGAGTTTCAGTTAATGTTTGTGCATCTTCCCATGCATGTACGTCAGTTTCCCCTCAATCAACACCCCTTGTTTGGTTTATAGACCTCTGCTTCCCTTTGCATTATTCCATCATAGGGAGGGAAGGGAGGTTACATAATGGAGGGTGGCTGCCAACCAGATGACAGACACTGGTGTGGCAGTAGAGGACTGTGAGAGCAGATATTGTTAGGGGGCTCCCTGCTGCCCTTCCATTTTTATTTCTTGTACCTAACACAACTCCTCACGTGACAGGCTCTGCGATGAAATAGACAGAACCATCGAAGGTAGAAGGAGACGTGTCCGTTTCAGACCCACCCGCCGCCTCTCTCAACCCTGAGCAAGGCCAGTAAGAGGAGCCTTCCCCAACCCAGCGCCCTGGGCTGCTTTGAGCTCACCGTGCGAGTTACCACAAAAGGAAAGAGCGTCTCGTGGGGGAAGTTGCAGAGCTGTGGGGCGGGTCATTTCTCTGCAGCCCCTCGGCACCATCAGGGATCGGCCACTCAGCCAGACCCTGCCGGCCTACGCACTCCAGCTCTGGGTCTGTTCGGTCAGGACTCCCGTTATACGGACTGACGGCCGCCCGCACTGCCTACCCCTCGCTGTCAGGATGGAGGGGGCTCGACGGCCTTCCCTTCTCTTGCTCCTGTTGGTTTTACAGCCCGTAGGTGAGTGATCTGTCTAAATTTGAGGGCATGAAACCACCGGTGACAAACAGTGTCCCCTGCAAACCCTATGCTTGGGTCCCCATCATCCTCTCCAGCAGCTGAGGGATAGACCAGTGGGAAGCTGCCCAGACCCTGAAGAGCCCAGGGTGGCTAGGAGAGGGGTAGGCAGGCCCTGAAGAGTCCCTGGGCTTTGGGGCCTGCATCCCCCGGCAGCAGGCGGCAGAGAAATGACACTGGGAGGGAAAGAGATGGCCAGTTGTAGCAGGGGATGCACTGAGCCCGTCCCTAGCAGTAGCGGGGCGGTGGGCATGGGCAGCGTCATGACTGCTCTCCTGGTGGCTCCAGGCAGCTGCCTGATCTTCTGAGTCGATACCAGCGACGGCTGAGATGTTCCAAGCCCACTGGGGAACGGAGCCCCGGAAATGGCTGATCCTCCATTGCCCTGGGTGTGAAATGTCCCCGGTTCACAATGGCGGCATTTCACACTCACTTTGCAATGGGGGAAACGGCCCTGCAAGGTGCAGAGTGATGGAGAATCAGGCCCAGGATCTTCTCAGCCTCTGTTTATTTTCGCTTCTGCCTGTGCGCGCCCTGGCCCCAGACGTTACCACAGGTGGGGATGTTGAAAAACTCAGAAATGCTGTTCCAGCGACTGCCAGCAGCTACCAGCCCTAGGAAGGGTCCAGGCTCCCCTCTCCTTCCGACCTAAGGGCTACGGAGAGGTTGGGGCAGGACCCTGAGATGCTAGTCGTGTTTCTCAGCCCTTTGAGGTTCCCATCACATCAGGGACCCGTCCGTTAAAGCACCTGGCAGATCATTTGCTACGTGGAGACACTGACTGCAGCCATTCCCCCTGCTACAGTGTTGGCAGCAAGACCCACCGTTCCCCAGGACCCTGAGGCAGAGACAGAGAGAGAGAGAGAGGTGTGCTTGGAGACAGTCAGACACAATCAGCCATTCAAGGGTCTGTCATACAATCGTCAGCCGCCCTTGAGTCTATGCAGAAAAACATCTTTAAAAGCTTGTAACCTGCTCTGGCACAGTGCGGGTCTTTGTCCCCATCTAGTGGCGGCTCCACATAAAAGCGTAAGAGTCCCCTGCTGCTACCAGGTCTCTCTCCCCCATGTCTGATCTGGAACCAGAGCCCTGAGTGGGGATCGGAGGCGCTGCTGCATTACAAATAATAATTCCAGAAGTTTGTTAAATTGTAACTAGAGCTGATAAAAATAGAAATTTCAGCAAAATTGATTGTTTTTTCTCCTATAATGATTTTTTTGTGAATGTGCCATGCAATTCATGTAAATGATTTTAAAAATAATTTTAAAGTGGTTTTATTTTTCAGAAATAAATCAAATTTTGCAATTTTGGAAAAAAGAAATCCCATTTTCAATAGGAAAGAAAAGAATGAAAATGAAAAAAATAGTTCACAGAAGTAGCAATGCACTCAATAGTTTTGCTTAGTATTTTCCATATAAAAATTTCTACCAATTTTAATTTTTTCAAAATATTCTGTTTTATAAAATATTCAATTTTTTTCTTTAAAAAAAGGCCAAGGTTCGTGCTAGAACTGGTTTGTCATTGTGGAAAAATATCAAAAATAATTACATTTATAGTCCCCATTGAATAAATATTCTCCTAATTAAAAACAATATTGAAAGAAAATAATCAGAAACTGAATATTGATAAGAATAATTTCAGATCAGCCAAGAGTAAATTAGACCTGGAGTGGCCGAAGCATGAAGTGGCATACTGATGTTTAGTGCATCTGGCATCTAAATACCTTGCAAGGCCAGCTACAAAAGTGCCATGCAAACACCTTTTCTCACCTTCAGGTGACATTGTAAATGAGAAGTAGGCACCAGTATCTCCCTTAAATGTAAACAAACTTGTTTGTCTTAGCAATTGGCTGAAGAAGAAGTAGGACTGAGTGGATTTGTAGGCGCTAAAGTTTGACATTGTTTTGTTTTTGAGTGCAGATATGTAACAAAAAAAATCTACATTTGTAAGTTACACTTTCAAAGTAAAGACATTGCACTACAGTACTTGTATGAGGTGAACTGAAAAATACTATTTCTTTTGTT